>NC_051225.1:1802672-1970172 GCF_015220715.1 Pygocentrus nattereri
GAAGCGGGCAGGAAATCCTCCACCTGACTCACATAAATGCCAAAACATGAAAGAAGCAAAGGCGGTGAGGCAGCAGAGAGGCAGTTAGCCGGAGTGGCTCGAGGGCACCGGGGTATTTAGTGGAGAGACACCAGGCGATTACATCACGGCGGGGGCTGTTTTTGGCGCCTCGCAGTGCGGAGTGATTCAGCCGGGTTTTTTATACGTGACACTGTGTTTATATACCAAACCCTGCGAGGATTCCGCTCCGAAACACTGCAGTGCATTGAACTGGCTTCATTCGAACGTGTGCATCATTTCTGCATGAATAAAATTTGTTGCCTCTTTGCCAAACATGAGCAACCTGGAAGACAAACTGCTGGTGTAATGTATGTGGCCATGACGTGAATCCAAAGCATGACCCCTTTTTCTGTGTTTTGCTGGAAAAGTGTCCTTATTTGAGTCTAATTCTTGGTGTTGTAGGAGGCCGAACGCTGCAATTAACCATGTGCTCTCCACTCTCTCTCCTCTCTCTCCTCTCTCTCTCCTCTCTCTCCTCTCTCTCTCTCCTCTCTCTCTCCCTCTCTCTCCCTCCTCTCTTTCTCCTCTCTCTCTCCTCTCTCTCTCCTCTCTCTCCTCTCTCTCCTCTCTCTCTCCTCTCTCTCTCTCTCTCTCTTCCAGAGTGATTAAAGGACGCCGTTTGGATTTGGACATTATTGACTTAGTTGCTCCTCTTTTGGGGGAAAAGACCTCAAAGGCGCCGGATTAACGGTACAGAAGCGCCACGACCAGTTATGGGGACGAACATCATTTAAACCAACAAAAAAACACACACATGTATAAACGACAACACTCCACAAGATTTGGGGACAGTGGTGTAAAAAAAAAAAGAAAAACTCGCAAAGCTGTATATTGTCGCTGCTGCTGTACATTCATGTACTTCATTCCAGCATAAATGTATTTATGTTTTAAAAAAAAGGCTATTTATATGTTTATAAAAAGAGATATTTATAAATATGAGTTTTATTTATGTAACATTTCGAAATGAACGCAAAAAAAAAACTGCAGGTCAACTCTGTTTGTAACTTTTTTTGTCTCAAATAGCTGTAAATGTTTTAAAAATGATTAAAAAATCATGCATAACTGATTAGAATCGTGCATATATTTTATAAAACAGAAGAAATGTCTTTGTTCACATGAAGAGTTGGTGTTGGCTCTGTACTCCATCCCACTGCTGTCATGCCAGTTGAGGCACGGTTTGAAGCTGCTTGGGTCCAAACAGGCGTAAACAGTGTTTACATCATGTCATACAGGGCCATGAGAAAAAAACAGCATAAAAGCCTGTATAGTCCTCATATGAATCAATATTCCAGCATGTAAATGTACCTATAACGTGGTTATACGGCTGTTTTGTTCAAACAAACCAAATTTTAACCTCATCCTAATAGTGCTTTTCATTGTAATCATTGTAAATGACTGCAATAAGCACTATAACGGCGAGATTAGCTAAAAACTCGCTGAGATAACATGAGAGGAAACCTGATATGCTTTTAATATAATCCATCTGAGGCTTTTTCTCTTATGACGTCCGTTCCCGGGGCTGAAAACACTCAAAGCTTGTTGTTTCCTCAACATTTATCAACATTATCTCATATTTCTCACAATGGGTAGGCTGAGTAAACGATGATCTGCCTCTTAGGAGTTGCTTTTGACAGCTAGGATGGGCTCATTGTGTTGTTATCTCATATAAATATGCATTTAGGCTGACTACTGTTCATCAAAAGCAGTTATTTCTCTGTAACTACCAGGATTGAAGCTATAAAGTGCTGGAAGTGAGCCAAAGGTGTTTTATTTTGAACAACAAGGGGGCGCCACTGAGCTATTCGCAGCCGTGCAGATGATTTTCCAGGATACGTTTCAATTACAGGACAAGAAATGTTAAATTAGACTTATATTAGCCTGGAGGCCCAGAACTATTCATACAGCTCACCTGCTGCGGGAATTCAGCTGCTTTAAGGTCTCCCATTGCAGAAACAGCTGGTTTATTTTGCATTGACCAATAGAATGGGGCTCTGGAGCAGCTGCACTTGAGCCTAAGGTCAGCAGGGGCTAGAGGGGTGTAAAGCCCCCCCAGCTCTGGGCTGTGGAGCAGTGGAGCTGCGTTCTCTGGAGTGATGGAGCTCCATCCAACACCTTTGGGATGAGTTGGAATGATCAAGAACTGACCATCCAACATCACTACCTGACCTGACTAATGCTCAATCAGATCCTCACAGCAATGTTCAACATCTAGAGACTTTGCAGAAGAGTAGAGGCTGTTACTGCAGCACAGACCCACTATTAACACCTTCATTTCAGAAGAAGCATAATGAGGAACTGGTGCTATCACACAGCTTTAAAATGCAGCTCGGATTCAAAATTCATTCTAATGAACGTAATAATCTCCCTAAGAGCTTGAGCAGGAACCACCGAGAGGAACCTCAAGAGGAGCCCGTCTTCCATCCTCCTCTGAGCCTCAGTTGTGAGGGAGTGATGAGAATTATCGTTGAAGATGTGAGATTAAGCAGTAATCTATGACTAAAGGTGCAGCATGAGCCAATTTACAATATACTGCCCTTGAGCAAGACACCTGACCCCCAGCTGCTTCCTGGGCACTGCGGATAGGACTGCCCACCGCTCCGGGCAAGTGTGCTCGCTGCTCCCTAGCGTGTGTGTGTGTTCACTAGTGTGTATGTGGTGTTTCACTGCATGGATGGGTTAAAATGTGGAGGAGAAAGTTCCCTGTTGTGGGACTAATAAGAGTCACTTAATCTAAATCTTAATCTTAATCTTAAAAACAGGCAAAAGTTTAGGTGCATCTGGTCACTTCGTATATTTTGACAAATTTTTCAGGGAACAAATTTAGATGTTTTACTGCACAATTTCTGTTTATTTGCTGCTTTTGACGTATTTGGAAAAAATAAAACGCACAATTCCACATGTTATGTTTTATGTTAAACTCAGAAAATGCACAATTTGTTCTCTGTGGAAAACTTTCAATTTGACTGGGGGTGCACAAACTTTTGTACGCTACTGTGTTAGTGAATGCTGCTTGTGTTACCTCTTTAGTATCTATTCAAAGTAGATACTGAATAATTCAGAGTAGATACTGAATAATTCATAGTAGGTACTGAATAATTCATAGTGGATGCTGAATAATACAGAGAAGATACTGAACAATTCATAGTAGGTACTGAATAATTCATAGTAGGTACTGAATAATTCATAGTGGATACTGTATAATTCATAGTAGATAGTGAATAATTCATAGTGGATACTGTATAATTCATATTAGATACTGAATAATTCATAGTGGATACTGTATAATTCATATTAGATACTGAATAATTCATAGTGGATACTGTATAATTCATATTAGATACTGAATAATTCATAGTGGATACTGAATAATTCATAGTGGATACTTTACATGTTTACATCAAACCTGTTCTGCTGGTTGAGGATCTATTTGATCTTTCTGTGATGGATTAACTGGAGATTATTTGTATGCTGATGTTCATCGCTTCTAAAATTCAAACATCTGCTGAGGACAGATCATAATATTATTATTTCTATAATAACATTTAATTTACTAATAAAAATAAATGTGTCTTGTTTGGGGGCGGCACGGTGGCGTGGTGAGTAACTGTCACCTCACAGCAAGGTGGGCCTGGGTTCGAGTCCCCGGCCGGGTGACCGGGGTCCTCTCTGTGTGGAGTCTGCATGTTCTCCCCGTGTCTGTGTGGGTTTCCTCCGGGTTCTCCGGTTTCCTCCCACAGGCCAAAGACGTGTGTGTGTCTTGTTTGGTTTATATTGACTTTAGGTGATGATTATACAAAGAACATCATCATCTAAAAGTTGCAGTGCAAAGTTGGACTAGGACTGTAACATAATAATAATTATTTAATGTTTTATTTTATAAAATGTATGATAAAATGGCATTTTATTTAGTGATAAATAACAAGTATAGTGAGCAAATGAACTTTGGACTTCACTCGGACTCGGCTACTACAAAGCCTTGGTCCTGAGTCAGACTCGCCTCTAATGGTCTTCACTACAACGCTATTAGGTAGTAAAAAACATGTTTAGTCACCAGAAGCATGGCGATATGTGGTTTTTCATTTTTTCACATAATATTTTCACATAATTTCAAAATAACTTTACATTGCTTGTAAGTTTCATGATGAAGGGACTAAAGGAAATGAGCCAAAATGGCTTGGAAAAAATTCTGGTTCCATTGACTTCCATGAAAAGTAAAGCAGGTTTTTTCTTTCTTCTGTAAAGTCACCGTTTTGGAGATACGAGGCCTGGACAGAACCTTGAACACTCAAATGACCCCTTGGATGATTAAGGGTTCTTTGCATCATGAAATGGTTCTTCAGACTGATGGAGAATGTTCTGTATCGAGCCGTAACAAGCCTGGCATCGCAACAATAGAAGAACGCTTTCTGGTGCTATGCAGAACCTTCTCAGAAAGGATCTAGAGCACATTTTCCATCAATCTGAACAACCATTTCATAATGCAGAGAACCCTTCAATCACGCAAGGGGCTCTCTGAGTGTTCATGGTTCTATATAGAACCATTTTCTTTACTAAAGAACCCTTGAAGAACATTTTCAAGTGCGTAGGTTGTCTAACGTAAACATTCAGGTCAGCGTTAGACGGACTGGCCTGACCTGAGAGCATCAGCTTGTTTAAGACAAAGCAATAAAACAAAAGTCTTCTAGATGTTGGAAGATTGCTGTGAGGATTTGATTGAGCATTAGTGAGCCCAGGTACTGATGTTGGATGGTCAGCTCAGAGGTATTAGATGGAGCTCCATCACTCCAGAGAACACAGTTCCACTGCTCCACAGCCCAGTGCTGAGGGGCATTATACCCCTCTTAGCCCACGCTTGGCATTGGATATGCTGACCTTAGGCTCCAGAGCTCCATTCTATTGGTCAGTGCTTTTCTCTGGAGATTATATGAGTTCTGCCAGTAATGAGTGACCTTACAGTAGCTCTAGGTTTATTAGAAATCGCGTCTGGCTACTTTTGAGTGTACTTTACACACAGTGTAGCTCCTCCCTGTTTTGCAGCATTTCACACATAAATCGCTTCCATATTTAAACTTCATCTCCATCCGAGGAGTTTAAAACGCTTCATGAGGGTTGTGGAGGACGCACCTTTAGCTGGTTTGTGTTCAAATGCTGCCACCTTCTGGCCTTTTAATGCACATGCAAATTTCTGCACAGCTCAGTGTTTGAGGTGCCAACAGAGGCATTCAGTGTGGTTTGGTGTGAAATGGTTGACTTTGGATAGTGAGGGCCTTCAAAGATGCAGCTGACCCCTCTCATCCAGGACATCTCCTCTTTCAGCCCCTTCCCTCTGGTAGACGATCCAGGGCCATCATGTTGGGCAGTCGTGGGCTGGAGGTTAGGGAACCAGCCTTGTGAGCGCGAGATCTCCGGTTTGGTCCCCAGAGCTGACAGTACGTGACTGAGGTGTCCTGCTGCCCACTGCTCCAGGCAAGTGTGCTCACTAGTGTGTATGTGGTGTGTCGCTGCACGGATGGGTTAAATGCAGAGGTGAAATTTCCCTGTTGTAGCACTAATAAGGGTCACTTAATCTAATTAATCACAGACGGACATGCTTACAGCTTTTGCCCCAGAGCTGTAGATCATTAACACCAGTGGACACTAACACTTTACGCTTAAACTGACCATCAGACCTCCCCACTGTATTTCACTGTACGCTACAATAACATCAATCCTCCTCACTTAAACACGGTTCTTCCAGGGTTCTTTAGTAAAGAAAAAGGTCCTGCATAGAACCATGAACACTCAAATGACCCCTTGGATGATTAAGGGTTCTTTGCATCATGAAATGGTTCTTCAGACTGATGGAGAATGTTCTGTATCGAGCCGTAACAAGCCTGGCATCGCAACAATAGAAGAACGCTTTCTGGTGCTATGCAGAACCTTCTCAGAAATGATCTACAGCACATTTTCCATCAATCTGAACAACCATTTCATAATGCAGAGAACCCTTCAATCACGCAAGGGGCTCTCTGAGTGTTCATGGTTCTATATAGAACCATTTTCTTTACTAAAGAACCCTTGAAGAACATTTTCAAGTGCATAGGTTGTCTAACGTAAACATTCAGGTCAGCGTTAGACGGACTGGCCTGACCTGAGAGCATCAGCTTGTTTACGACAAAGCAATAAAACAAAAGTCTTCTAGATGTTGGAAGATTGCTGTGAGGATTTGATTGAGCATTAGTGAGCACAGGTACTGATGTTGGATGGTCACTACAGTAACCCCCGTAGCACTAAAGCTTATTTACACCACTGTGCAAACTACGTGTAAAGTATGTGCGTCACTCTGTAATACTCTATTTATAATAGCTTTAATACAACCCCAATTCCAGTGAAGTTGGGACGTTGTGTAAAACATAAATAAAAACAGAAGACGATGATCTGCAAATCCTTTTCTACTGATATTCAACTGAATCCACTACAAAGACGAGATATTTAATGTTCAAACAGATAAACTTTATTGTTTTTTGCAAATATTCACTCATTTTGAATTTGATGCCTGCAACACGTTCCAAAGAAGTTGGGACAGGGGCAACAAAAGACTGGGAAAGTTGAGGAATGCTCAAAAAACACCTGTTTGGAACATTCCACAGGTGAACAGGTTAATTGGAACCAGGTGAGTGTCATGATTGGGTATAAAGGGAGCGTCCCTGAAAGGCTCAGTCGTTCACAAGCAAGGACGGGCGAGGTTCACCACTTAGTGAACAACTGCGTGAGCAAATAGTCCAACAGTTTAAGATCAACGTTTCTCAACGTGCAACTGCAGGAATTTAGGGATTTCATCATCTACAGTCCATAATATCATCAAAAGATCCAGAGAATCTGGAGAAATCTCTGCAGGTAAGCAGCGAGGCAGAAAACCAGCACTGAACGCCCGTGACCTTCGACCCCTCAGGCGGCACTCTGTAACGAGCAATTAAGTGTCTTGCTCAAGGACACCTCAGTCATGGACTGTCGGCATTGGAGACCTTCCGGTCACAGGGCCAGTTCCCTAACCTGATCCCTACAGATCAGCCAATTAAAGCAGAGCTCATTTAGAAGCATCACGTCTGAAAAGCAGTTTAATTAAAAGCAGCATGTTTAATTCTACAGGAGAGAACGAGGTGCTGGTGTTAGTTTAGTGTGTTGGGGACACAAAACCACATAATGGTTCTGTGTATATCAAATGCAGATACTGTGAGCAGGTTCTTCAGACTGATGGACAATGTGCTGAAAGTTATAAAAACAGTGAGGACCACTTCCAGAGCTGGTTGAGGAGGGGACTGGCCTTGTCCTGTGACCCCCAATACATCAAAGACAGACTAATCTAATCACTACTGAGAGCTGATTGGTTAGTGTTACTGCTACTGAGAGCTGATTGGTTAGAGTTACTGCTACTGAGAACTGATTGGTTAGAGTTACTGCTACTGAGAGCTGATTGGTTAGTGTTACTGATACTGAGAGCTGATTGGTTAGAGTTACTGCTACTGAGAACTGATTGGTTAGAGTTACTGCTACTGAGAGCTGATTGGTTAGAGTTACTGCTACTGAGAACTGATTGGTTAGAGTTGCTGCTACTGAGAGCTGATTGGTTAGTGTTACTGATACTGAGAGCTGATTGGTTAGTGTTACTGCTACTGAGAGCTGATTGGTTAGTGTTACTGCTACTGAGAGCTGATTGGTTAGCGTTACTGCTACTGAGAGCTGATTGGTTAGTGTTACTGCTACTGAGAGCTGATTGGTCAGTGTTACTGCTACTGAGAGCTGATTGGTTAGAGTTACTGCTACTGAGAGCTGATTGGTTAGTGTTACTGCTACTGAGAGCTGATTGGTTAGTGTTACTGCTACTGAGAGCTGATTGGTTAGCGTTACTGCTACTGAGAGCTGATTGGTTAGTGTTACTGCTACTGAGAGCTGATTGGTTAGAGTTACTGCTACTGAGAGCTGATTGGTTAGCGTTACTGCTACTGAGAGCTGATTGGTTAGCGTTACTGCTACTGAGAGCTGATTGGTTAGCGTTACTGCTACTGAGAGCTGATTGGTTAGCGTTACTGCTACTGAGAGCTGATTGGTTAGAGTTACTGCTACTGAGAGCTGATTGGTTAGCGTTACTGCTACTGAGAGCTGATTGGTTAGTGTTACTGCTACTGAGAGCTGATTGGTTAGTGTTACTGCTACTGAGAGCTGATTGGTTAGTGTTACTGCTACTGAGAGCTGATTGGTTAGTGTTACTGCTACTGAGAGCTGATTGGTTAGAGTTACTGCTACTGAGAGGTGATTGGTTAGAGTTACTGCTACTGAGAGCTGATTGGTTAGAGTTACTGCTACTGAGAGCTGATTGGTTAGTGTTACTGCTACTGAGAGCTGATTGGTTAGTGTTACTGCTACTGAGAGCTGATTGTTAGTGTTACTGCTACTGAGAGCTGATTGGTTAGCATCGCTCGGGTGCGCCCTCTAGTGTTTGACAAATCTGGAAGGCATTGCAGGGTGGTAATTCTCTTTTTCTACCACTGCTTTGAACGGTCAGCTGTGAATGAGCTGAGAATGGCTCCCTCGTGTGACCATTCGCGAGAATTGCAGAAGGCCGTTTCAGACTGGGCCTTTTGGCTTTTCTGCAGATTTGCTTGTCTTTAAGTGCAGTAACTACATCACTGAAGCTGAATAAACAGATCATGTATTCAAAATGAAAATGTGACTGTAATATGCTTTGGGTAAGAGATGCAAACAAACAGTTTGACCAGGAAGGAAAGAATCATCACCGTCAAAAAAATAAAAAATAAAATAAAAAAATAAATAAAACAAGAATCTTCATAACGCTAACTTTAAAGAAGAGTGCAAAAACTTCCTTTACGTTGTACGTTAATGTAAAGATATTTTACTCCAACTGATTTTTGGACCATTTACGTCTATTTCAATGAAAATCGTAGCTTCTCTGTTCAAATGAGGTAAAAACGTAAAAACAAAAAATATTCTTATTTTCCTTCGGATCGTAACGATATGCAAATAAGACGATCGCTTCTGGGCCCATGCAAACATTTACATATAAAAGAATAATTAAAGATATCAGGTTTTAATAAATGTTTTGTAAGTTACTGTTACGACTTTATTGTTGAACAGTATGTTTGTTCATTTTATTTTATATGATTTGTGAGTGTATTTTTGGAACAGCTGGATTTCAAATAGTTAATTTAATACGTTTATTCTTTTTCATTCTGTTTCTAAAACTGTGATTCATTCGTTAAAACTCTAAATTTGTGTATAATAATATAAATCTTTTTTTTTCTTTTACTTTTTGTATTTTACAGTTTTATTTACACTGATAATCATTATGCAAATATATTCAGGCTTTCGGTTGGAGGGAAGCGCTCTCTTCCTCTACCCGTATTCCGACGAATCCCGCCCTCCTGCCTTGCGATTGGCCAATACTCTACGTGAAGCTGTGCCACTAGCCAATCATTGCGACGTAGGGGCGGGCGTAGTATGAATACGGGTGGGAATAAAAATCCCTTGGTGCAGAAAAGCGGCGTGGTGTAAGATTTCTCTACCAGTGCTGAGGAGACTGCAGATTGAAACACGTGGGAACGAAAAGCTCCGAATAATCTCGCTTTCCTCCAGTTTAGTGATTTATTTTCGTGTTTCGGAAAAACACCATCCAGCCATGGTGAAGCTTGCGAAGGTAATCCTTTCATTTCCTTTCCTATTTTTATGAACGCTAGAAACGCTTTAACCTGCTTAAATATAGAACGAGGTCTGGAGTTTAACGCGAACTCAACGTTAACCAGCTTAGTTTAACGATGCACTTTTTTCCTCGTGCTTTCCGAGTTACGTGTGTGTTTCGCTGGTGTCCGTTTTTAGCGTTATCGTGAAATAAGTGAGTCTTTTGCAGCGTTTTAAAATGGACGTCTTCGGGCCTCCGCCATATGTGCGCCGTTTCCACCGTCGTGCGATTTTCGGTGAAAATGCGAACTTCCACTCGATTATTTACCTTAATGTGTCTATTTTTATTTAACGTGTTTCCTTTTGGTGCTAAAATGTGCTTAACCGTGTTTAAAAGTCGACTAAAGCGTGGCGGAATAACACGACGGTGAAGTTGCATTGGAACTTTCCGGTCCACCTTAAATGGGCAGCAGTTACATTGTGGAGCCCACGGCGCTGGGCTGTAACTGCTGCGGCGTTTAAGGTGGACCGGAAAGTTCGTGAAAGAAGCTGGAGAATCGGAAGATTAGTTAGCCTGGTGAGCTAACGGCGAGCCTAGCCAGCCCCAGCGATCGCCTCGCAGCGTGTTTTGTTGTTTATTCCTGCGTTTGTTTGTTTACAGGGGCACTTTGGACGCGCCGGGGTTTTATCGCGTTTACGCGTGTGCGTTTCTCACGCAGCAGAGGCGTCTAACGTGCTGGCGCGCTGCGGATAGCTTAGCATAGTTAGCTAACAGAGGCCTCGGCGTGATGGCTGGTTAGCTTAGCTTTAGCACGAGGCCGCGGCTGCTCCCCACGTGGGGTTCGTCCTCCTCACACGTGGCCTGTGGACGAGACCATTGTCCGGTCCGGTCCGGCCCGTGTGTGTTTATTATCCAGTAAACCGCGGAGGCCGTGTTGTGGTTCCTTTTACAGCTTTGTGTTCTGCGTGGAACCGATGGTGGGCTTAAAGGGTTCTTTGGGGAAAAGATTCTTAAGGTGGAGAATGTGTGTATATGGTTCTACACAGAACCGAAAAGGGTTCTGCTGTTGTTGTGGTGTCAGGTTTGTAGTGCGGAAGGACTTTTTTTCGGTCCCAGGGTCATAAACACGTTTTAAGTGGGTATGCAAAAAAAACAAACTAAAATTTAAATAAAACTAAGCGAACGAGTGGCTGTGAGAAGAACACGTGGTTTTACATAGAGCTGTTATTTTTACCGAAGAGCCTTTTGAAGTGTAGTTGTTGGTTAAATTAAGCATAATTCCTAATTTATACATTTATAATTCAGAATTTCCAGAGCATCAGATTGGTTTAAAAAGTTATTGGTTTTATTTATTTATTATTATTATTATTATGAAACTGTTCTTTCTTCTGTTTCAACTTCAGTTTAAGATCGCTCACTATTAAAACTCAAACAAAATATTGTTTTATTTATTAATTCATTTTTATTTTTTGGGTGAAAAGTTCTGCTGTGATGTAATAAAGCTTGCAACGAGTGAATTGTAATATGGTAATATGACCCAGGCTTTTAATATTAATTCAGAAATGTATTAGTCCCATATCAGAGACTAATAATCTCCGCATTTAACCCGTCGGTAAAGTGAAATGCCACACACACACACTAGGGGGCAGTAAGCACATCTGCCCAGAGCGGTGGGCAGCCCAATCCGCAGGGTCCGGGGAGCAGTTGGGGGTTAGGTGTTTTGCTCAAGGACACCTCAGTCATGGACCTTTAGCTCTGGGTAATCGAACCAACGACCTTCCGGTCACTGGGCCGGATCTCTAACCTCCAGCCCACGAATGATACAGAGTAAATTCCATCAGAGGTTTTATGGAATAAGCTGACGGGAGGGTTTAATCAAGGTGTCCATTATGTTTTGCAGGCAGCCAAAAAACAGGAGACCCCCAAGAAAAAGGCTCCCCCACCTCCCAAAGAGGTTGAGGAGTCCAGTGAGGAGGAGGATGACAGTGAAGATGAGGAAGAGGCGCCACCAGGCAAAGCTGTGGTGCAGAAGAAAGTCTCAGCGAAGGCAGTGAAAAACGGGAAAAATGCTGCCAAGGAAGAAAGTGATGATGATGACGAGGATGACGACGATGATGATGACGAGGATGAGTCTGGTGTGTGGTGCTTTAACGTTAAATATGTAAAATGGCTTGTGTGAAAGTTTGAATGCACAGATTTGCCTCCTCTACACTGAACACACACACTGCAGTGTACAGGCTGTAGATGCTACTTTAATAATCCTATGAATTATGAATTAAACTCCACCAGTAACGTGTAATTATGCAGAAGTGTCGGTCAACAAGGCATGTAAGCTGACCGGGGGCTGTTCTGTAATGGGGCGTTTGAACCTTTTTCATTTCAAGGTCCTTTAATGCGTCGCCAGGAAGCACGAAGGACCAAAAGAAAAGCCAAGTTAACCTTTTATTGTTAAAATACCACTTTTAGGATTTTTTCTGCACAGCTATGTTTGGGTGGGTAGCGCTGCTGTATATGACCAAGTGCCATCACCGGCACTCGGTGGACAGCTGGCCCGAGGACCGCCGGTGGATGCTTTGGGCCCCATATATGGGTCACGGCCCAGTGGCTGAAGCCTCGTATCGGTTGTGCGATTAAACAATTTCTATTAATTTATTTTTCCCTTTTGTTCTTCTCACAATCAGAGGAGGAGGCGCCCCCACCAAAAGCAGCCAAACCTGCAGCAGCTAAAGCAACTCCTGCAAAGAAAGCAGCCCCTGCTGAGGAGGAGGAGGAGGACAGTGATGACGACGAAGATGACGACGAATCTGGTATTTTAATTTATTTTGTCGCTTATAAAATTAGATTTTCTGTTCTATTAGAGAATTTTACACAAGCAGGTTTACCTGCAAGCTGGGCATCAGAAAAGGTTGATGGAGATTGGTTGATCCCGGTTTTGATGATTATGAATCCTTTCCCAGTTTAAACGCTGCTGCTTCACGTTTCGTTGTTTTTATAGATGTGCAGCGTGATGAGCGCGGTGCATCAATAAATCAGGAAAATGATGCGTGTAGAGCTTGTAGGACGAATCTCTCTAGTAAGATGATCTCTGGTCAGGTTGGTTTTAGTGGTGCAGATATTTTAAACGTGCCCTTCTTCTCCCGTGCAGAAGAGGAGCCCCCTGCACCAAAAAAAGCCACGCCTGCCAAAGCCACACCTGCAAAGGCAGCTCCTGCTAAAGCCACGCCTGCCAAAGCCACACCCGCGAAAGCGGCTCCAGCTAAGGCCACACCTGCTAAACCTACACCTGCGAAGAAAGCCGCCCCTGCGGAGGAATCGGACGACGATGACGACGACGACGAGGATGGTTTGTCCTTTTTTAGTGCCTTGTTCAGACCATTGATGTCGAGTGTTTCTATGACACAAGCGAAACTAAAGCCAGAAACGTGTTACGCAAACACATGATGACCACAACACGTTACACACACACACACACACACGTTTTGTTACTGGGCCAGATAAAACACTCCATACTCAGGCGGGTGGTGGAGGACAGATCAGTGCGGGATCCGTTTTCTTTGCAAAGGCCACTGCAGTGCGAACCAATTGCGCGAGAGAAGTTCAGGTAACGGCGAAACCCTGGGGCCACATGGGTCAGCCATCACGCCACTATCTGAACATACGAACGCGCATCGTTTAGAAGATGCGTCTCTCGGCGACGCTGCTCGGTTATTTCCGGCGCTGCCGTCCGTTTTCACACATGCGCAGACTGAGATATCCGAGTCGGAGTTTACGGAGAAGTCTGATTACGGGGCTAAAATCCAGCCCCGGTGTGCTGTTGATCTGCGTGTTGTACGGAGCGCAGCGTTGATGAAGGGTGTGGCTTATTCTCGTTTGGTAATAGATGAGTCAGAGGAGGAGGAAGCCCCGCCCCCTAAGAAGGCAGCAGCTGCCAAACCTGCAGCTAAAGCTGCCAAAGAGGAATCCGAGGACGATGACGACGATGATGAAGATGGTATGTATAGATGGTTTGTTTTGAGCTTCGTTGTCTGGCGTCAGTACTTCACATGATTTGGGGGGATGTGGAGTGATTGTGCACACCTGATGAACATCTAGGGACTTAATACTGAAAGCATTTGCTGAATTCTTTGCTCTGATGTGCCTGATTCCTCATCCACGGAGCTCCTGCCGTCGCTGTGGATCACGGCTTCACGTCTCGTGTTTTTACTGCAGATTCGGAGGAGGAGGAGGAAATGGACACCACACCCGCTCCTGCCAAAAAAGCCGGAATGGTGAAGGCCAAGGACGAGGAAGAGGAGGATGACGACGATGAGGAGGAGGATGATGAGGATGACGAAGATGAGGAAGAGGAAGAAGGTAACAGTTCGGTTTAGGTTAAAATAACAGATAAAGCTCCGCTGATCCTTCAACACAGTTTAACTCCAGCGTTTAAGACCATTTACTGTTAATGTAGAACTGCTGTTTAACCCTGAAGACCAGTGCAGACGGCTGGTCACCATAGCAACACAAGTCATTCTCTTTGCTGTTTTGTTGTCTACAAGCTCGGCCAGACTGTCTAAGACGAACGTCGATCATTTGGAGACTAACGGGCTTGTTTAGTCACTCCAGCTGGTTTCTCATTTGCCAGCTTCTCATTGAGATTTTCCCGTTTTGGCGCCGTTTAAGGTGAAACGAGGGAATTCGAACTAGTAGCTGGCGAATTAAGTGCCGTCAGCCTCATAAACGGAATATTGAGACGTTTTATAAGAAATTATAAGAAAATGGGTGTAAAACGCGGCTCCTAAGGTGGCGTCGGTAGTAGTTCAAACCAAAAATACCCAAAGTTGTTTCTGAGAGGGAGAGTCATTTTTCACCATTCACGCATAAAAGGCTGCCGGCCGAACTGACCTCACGCTGACCTCAGGCGCTCCTCTACAAATGAATGTGTTGAGTACAGGGAGACGCAGCCCTCATGGGTGATGAGAGGAAGCAGGTGCGTCATGCAAAGTTCTTCAGTGCTCTCACTACTTCGCAGTGTGAAACCAAAACTAACCAGGTCAAGTGTTTTCAGTGCAACAGAAACAGGAATCTCGGTTTTCCCCGTTGGTACAGGGTTTTTTTTTTTTTTTTTTTTTTTAAATCTGTAACCATCAAACGTCTCTTGTAACCCAAAGCTCTGCTCGCTTGTCATTTGCAGCTGCTCCTGTCACTCCAGGCAAGAGGAAAGCGGAGGAGAAGAAGGGAACTCCTGCTAAGAAAGCCAAGGCGGATGGAGAAAGTAAGATTGACAGCTTGGACGCTGTAGGCCGGTGGCTCCTGATCCCAGTTCTGCACGTTTTTCTGCACTCGAGTTGCCACTTTATCGGAAACCGCTCTCTGTAGTCGTGGGTGGTATATGCGCTCGTCTGGTATACCGGCTGAAGTTTTCCCCGGTTTGAGTTTTTTCAGGTTATACTGATTTACACGACTATTTCACTTTATCAAGATTGTGGCTCCACAGTGGTGGTCTACAGTTCAAGACTGCAGTCTCTGTTAATACGCAGGTAGGACATCCGGTAGCCTTTCATTAGTGGTCAGTCTACTGCATCCCAGTAGTGACACTGTAAAAACCCCAGCAGCACCACTGTGTCGTCTGCCCTTGAACCACCCGAATAATTTGCAGTCTTATGGTCAGAAACTGCCCATTGATGAGAGATAGGGGCTGTTTAGCGGTGCAGCAATTGATGCACTGCAGTGTGAAGCTGTCTACCTGAGTGCTTCTGTATGCTGGACATTTCTGATAAAAATAGCAATTGAGCTGCAGGGAGGTTCATCATGAACTGGCACGTCTAGAAACGGCGAAATGTGCGACTGGGATCGGCCAGCGTTGCTTTCGGCTTCGCGCTCTGTGTGATCAATAAGGTCTTAGTGCAGTTGTGTGGCGTTTTCCCAGTAAAACTGGCACCTGATGTTGTTGATCTCTTATCTTTCAGCTTTCAGTCTCTTTGTGGGCAACTTGAACGCAGATAAAGGTTTCGACGAACTCAAGGAGGCCATCGCCAAGTTCTTCAAGAAGGAGAGTCTTGACATTCAGGACGTCCGTCTTGGAGGCTCCAAGTGAGTTGATGGATTGGATTTGGTTCTGGGCGGGTTTTTTTTTTCTTCTCTAAAACATCACCAAGTTAAATTCTGTGACAGACTGTTTTGTCGTGAGGGCACTCAAATATCACAATTTTGGCCAAGAATAAGACCTCAAACTCTCAGATCTCCTCAGATCACACAGCACGCACGGAGCTGATCTACTGGACCGGTCTGTGCCTTTATGCATAGTAAAAGCACAGACTGGGGGTCAGAAAGGGGTTGAGAATCACCGTCCCTGCGAATTGGCGGCTGCACTGGAACTGTAAAGAGACCTGACGTCCCGATCCAACACTATAAGCATGATATCGGCTCTTATCTGCCCGTCTGTTACACGCAGCTCCTCTTCACAGTGCATGCGCATCTCTTCCCCCGTTTCTCTGCTCTTCTAGCTCTCTGATTGGCTGCTGGTTGTCACTCATTGAAAATCTCTGACCTTCTCACTCTCCGAGATTCGCAGTCGTAAACATCAAACGTATATCAGAGGATTTCCGATCACTTCCGAGTTTGATCGGAGGCCTTTAAGACTCACTTGTTTCTCCTCTCACCACTCACTCGCTTCAGGTCGTGAAAATTTGTCGCGAGGGGCAAATCGGGTGCGAAGCCATGTGGTGTCAGCCCAGCTTTAAAAGATTCGGTCACACGTTTTGCCGTAAGTGAAATCTTCGGTCGGGTGAATTCGTAGCTGAAGAATTTGTGACTTGCTGTTGCAGGAAGTTCGGCTACGTCGACTTTGCCTCTGAAGACGAACTGCAGAAAGCTCTTGCTCTCAACGGGAAAAAGTGCATGGGTCTGGCCCTCAAACTGGACAGAGCGAGAACCAAGGAGAACGCTCAGGAAAACAAGAAAGGTCTGTTTGTTTTGGGTTTTTTTAAAGTAATCTTACTGCTGTTTAGTGTTTATTTAATAGATCTTGTTCTATATAGATCTAACAAGAAAAAATCTTGTTAAATTTCTGTGTAATTGAAGTTTAAGAGGGTTTGGTATGAAGTGGTTCAGGTGTCTTTACAGTGGTGGTGATGGGAACCAGGTGTCGCCATGACTACAACACAGATAAAGACACTTTATTTAGGATCTTTCTGTGAGGAGCTTTAGAGGGAGACGTCTGGTTCCCATCACCACCACTGTGAACAGTGCTGTATAGTTTTCTCGATCTCTGGTGTTTTAGATCAAGCCGCTCAGAACGGTGTGTTTTTCTTAGTTGTGGTTAATAAATTTTTCCAGAAAATTGCAAAAATCATGGAATTCCACTTTTACAGGATGCCAAATGATGACGCTCTTTCCCCTGAAACTCGTGTGGGTTTGGAATGATAGTCAAGTTCTGATTCGGCAGCACTGTCTGTATTGTTAATGAAGAATTGATGAACGCAGAAGCTGATCGTGTCTCTGGTGTCTCATGTGTGTTCCTGCAGAGAAAGACGCTCGTACGCTGTTTGTAAAGAATCTGCCATACACCGTAACGCAGGATGAGCTGAGGGAGATCTTTGACCAGGCAGTAGACATCAGGATACCTATGGGCTACAACGGCTCCAGCAGAGGGTAATGATCAATATTCATCTTATTGAGGTCCACAGTAGATGATTGACTTGACTTTGACTGACATTTAAGTATTAGCACCAAATGCCCAAAAAAATCAAGTCTCACGAGTTTTTACTCTAACCGCTCATTTGCATAACTCATTAATAATTAAAAGGGTCTCTGTAATTCAGTGTGTGAGACGTCTTTACAGTGGTGGTGATGGGAACCAGGCGTCGCCATGACTACAACACAGATATAGACACTTTATTTACCATCCAGAACCACCAGAGAACCTACACGAGTCTTCTGAGCTTATGTATTGAAGGTTGGTGGTAAAATAGTGGGAGGTGTATTCATAACCGCTGCGAGGGAGCATTTAGAGGTGGACGCCTGGTTCCCATCGCCACCACTTTGAAGAAGTCTGACTCTAGAACGGCGTGAGGCGTGGTTCACACAGACTGCTTCTGCGTGGCCTGAATGGTGTGGAGAGTCTTGCTTTTCATTTCGGCGCCTACATTAACCGGTCAGTGCTTTGACGCGGGGTGGGGGATTTCCCAGTTGGTCTTCAAGGTTTGAAACTCTTGCCAAATCAAACCAGAATGCCATCGAGGATAAACAAACATACCGTGCACTTATTTTTATTAAGCAGAGTGACGACGGTCTGTTCTGTAAGTGGATCAGGGTAAGAGCGTCGGCTTAATGCTGTAAACGTGTAACTTTCTCGCTGGTCTGCAGTAGAAATGTTGAGCGTGAGCCGCGGATGCAGGTGAATCGGGCCCAATGCGGCTACTTGAGCGTCTCTAGAGTGTTTACTGACCTTAGCAGCTGCTGTGGACTCCAACATCTGGGTTCTCCTTTATTTAGAGCAGTTTGTACAGTCATGTCGCTGGCGGACAGGTGACGGGTGGTTGTTTTTTTTCTGGACAGAATTGCGTACATCGAGTTCAAGACCGAGGCGATTGCAGAGAAGATGTTGGAGGAGACGCAGGGTACAGACGTCCAGGGCCGTTCCATCATGGTGGACTTCACGGGAGCGAAGAGCCAGCAGCAGCAGCAGGGTGGCAGAGGAGCAGGTGAGCCAAAAAAAAAAAAAATACATTTTTCACCTTCCAGAATCTTCACCTGGCCAGAAAGGATGAAAAGTTTTTCCCCTGAAACACCGTGTGGTTCCTCAAGATAGTCAAGTACTGATCTGGCGCAGTGGCTGAGGTCCGAGGTCTCAACAATCCCACACCTGACTAATTACCCCCGTCCTCTGTCCGGCTTTCTCTTCAGCTCCGGGAGGCGCAAGCAAGGTCCTTGTTGTAAACAACTTGGCCTTCAGTGCCACAGAAGAGTCCCTCCAGAGTGTGTTCGAAAAGGCTGTCGGCATCAGAATACCACAGAACAACGGCCGGGCTAAGGGGTACGTCCCGTCTGAGGTTTATTATTGTTATTATTATTGGTGTTTGTTTGTTTGTTTAACACCAGCAGAATGTTTGATGAAGCAGTGATGGAACTTCATTACCGCTTTAAAGGGCCGGTATCATGGAAAACTGAATTTCCATTGAAAGTAGTCTGAAATACATTACATTTCCAAAACATGCCGTTCACGCCTCAGCGGTCCGTGTATGAACACTACACTGAAAAAATTACCCGTTTAATTCATTTATGTCATGAGAACCAACTCATTTGCATTATATCATGTGCCTGGTTCTTTAATGTGTCGGTGTTTGATATTATGGTTAAGTAATTGCTGGAATCTGTTTCTGTCCCGTCAGTTTGAAGTTATTTTTAATAATTTCAATATTTATTTATTTATTTATTTATTTACTCGTTCGCTTTTTTTTTTGTTGCTATAATTACAATGTTAATTTCTTAATTGCTATGATCTCTTTCAAAGTATTGAAGTTTATGATGTATAAAATCTCTCGATGTTGTCGGAAGAGAACCTTATCTCCATTGGTCACTTTTCAGTTTGACATCATTTGAAAATTCCTATTGCTCTTTACATTGTACATGAATTTCATGATCAGTGGACCAGATGAAACGGCCCAGAATGTTTTTTCCTTCTCCTTTAAAGTTTTTAGAGATACAAGGTTTTCTCAACGACATAATATGCTACAGAGCTGAGCCTGTAACGGTCCTTTACCGTCCTTTACTGTCCTCCTGTTTCTTCTCATGAGCTCCTCTCTGTCTGACCAGTGACAGGGCACGGATTCGCACGAGAAGTAGAGTAACGGTCACAGTCTAACGGGTGGCTCCTCTGTAGGAGTCGCCTATGCCTCATGTGAGACACTCGATGTTTTAATTTAGATTTATTTATTTTTTAATTATACAGCCGCTCTGCGCATTAATGTTGTGATCCTTCGGCTCCGAGTGCTTTTTGACCGGCGCAATACAGAGCGGCCAGTCAGTCTACACTTCAGTCTAGAGTCCAGATTAGATTTAAGGGTCGCCGGTTGGAAAAGGGTCAGATAAAATTGTGGTTTTTGGTACATAGAAACACAGAAATCCTGTAAGTCTGAAATAAAATGCAAGAAAGTTGTTCTAGAAAATCTTCAGTTTGGAAGCTTTTGGTTTTTCTTAAGAATCATTTCATCTTTTAAACACTCGGCTCAAATGACGGGGAAATTGGAGCAACAGTGATTTTTATCTGATTATCGTTTGTGTTATTTAATGTATTAGTTTAAGGACGGGGCAGGTTAGGAGTGCGAGTGGCTGATTTGGTTGGATTAATTCTTTAGGAAACGAGTCGGTTCATCATGGCTTTCAGCACGGTTTGAAAATTGGCCCCAGGATTAACTCCCCTCAGTGCAGATCAGTAAGACTGTGTGTCTTTTTGCAGATTTGCGTTTGTGGAGTTCGAGAGCACAGATGACGCCAAGGAGGCGCTGGACTCGTGCAACAACACAGAAGTGGAGGGCAGGACGATTAGGCTGGAGTTTAGCCAGAGCAGAGGAGACAGCAGCGGCGGCAAAGGCTCTTCAGGTGACCCATATAGCCCCAAATGTTGCCTTCTTACAGGAGCAGTTCAGTGAGAAACCCATGTGAACACCTCCTAAATGTGGCTTGGCCAGTCGGCTGCGGTTGCAGTTTCTGCACAGAACTTTCCTTTGATAAACACCTGGGACCCGTTTTGAGTTCTGAGACTAAATTTGGCCTGAACTTCATTGCGAACTTGTCTCTACAGGTCCCACGAAAACACTGTTTGTAAAAGGGCTGTCGGAGGACACTACAGAGCAGACGCTGAGGGACTCGTTTGAAGGGGCTGTCGCTGCCAGAATCGCCACAGACAAGGAGACCGGCTCTTCTAAAGGGTAATTCAGCTCTACCGTTACGGCTGATCATGCCGCCCACTGTTCTTCAGGTTCATTTCACTTCAGATGTTCTGCGTCATGAACGCTCCGTGTAATAAAAATAGTTTAAAATTAGTCAAACTGGCGCGGCGCCGTGATGTTAGTCCTGCCCAGACGTGCCCGATTCTCACGCTTTCAGGGCTGAATAATGAAGATGGATAATTGAGCTGCGATCACAATGTTTTTAAGTTAATTTTCGGAAACTAAACTCCAGGCTGTATTAGTAGCTGTGTAGTATTGATGTTTTAATACTGGATTAAAATCAACTTCATTTTTAATATAAGATCAGCTCTCTGCAGGTTGCTGCTCGCCAAGACGATTGTTTTATAGCACGTTTCATACAAAACTTTCAACGTGCTTTACACCCAGCAAATAACGTGATTTATTGACTAAATTTAAGATTTTACATAAAAAGCCAAATTTGTCCTGAAGAGACTGGAAGCTGATTTTAGGAGGATTAAACTTAATAAGCAAGTATTCAACTTGCTTTCCAACTTTTTTTTTTCGTGAGTGATTTTTAAGTAAATTTCTCACACTTTTGGTAGGTAATTTTGCTTGTTTTAAGAAATGTGTAAACCAGGAGAATTATCTGACAGGATAGTGAGAATTTTTGATAAAATTACTTAAAACAGGTTTATTTTTTAAAAAATCTAGAAAAGTTGGCCAAGTGTACAACCATCTCAAGCATTAGATCAGCTTAGGAATTTCACGACAAGATACTTTTACTGTTTTACAAGTCAAACAGTGATGCATAATTGTTTATTATCCAGGATATTTTGGTTTTTCCGTCTGAATTTGCACAACTTTATTCAGTAACTGCATGAAATAAATAACCTTTTTTTTTTTTTTTTTTTTTTTTTTTTTTGTAAAAGCTCCTCAGATTAACAGAACCTGTGATTTATGATCTCCACATTTCACTATACGCTTCCAATTCACTGCTGAAAGCCAAAAATCTCCGACGCTCTTTGTGTTCTCTAAAAGTGATGTTTCCAGAGCAGATCACTGAAGAGACGCCGTCTGTTTATAGTTTAGAGCCCAGATTTGGGGAAAAACGGGTCGACTTTCAGTAGAAAAACAAAGTTCAGCTTCTTTTATTATAAGGGTTTAAAATGACATCACCGTCTATTAGACTGGAGAGAAGAGCTACAGCCTCACACGACGCCCAGCTTCTGAATGGAGCTTATGGAGAACATGACCGAGTGCGGTTTGGACCCACCGGTGGTCTCGGAGTTGAAAAGGTTAAAAAGTATAAAGTGCATGAAGGTGAACTAGAAAGGAAATTAATAACTTTAACTCCTTTAGAGGGAAGTTCTGGGTTTTAGAGATCAGTCATACTGATGAACAGCACACGCGCTGCAGGTCCAGTCTGGATTAAGGTTCTCTGTCGTTTCTCGTCACTTAAATTACAACAGAGCTGAACCTGTAAAACTGCCGAAGCTCTTATACCCCTTCTACTGTCCTCCTGTTTCTTCTCATGAGCTCCTCTCTGTCTGACCAGTGACGGTGCACGGATTCGCACGAGAAGTAGAGTAACGGTCACAGTGTAAAGGGTGGCTCCTCTGTAGGGGTCGCCTGTACCCAGTGAGACACTCGTTCTGCCCCTGATCACCTCTGGAATGACCTCTGCCGTAGTTTCAGATGATGAACCTGAGCTCTTCTCCCTCCTCCAGGTTTGGTTTTGTAGACTTCGACAGCGAGGAGGACTGCAAAGCTGCCAAAGAGGCCATGGAGGACGGAGAGGTCGACGGAAACAGAGTGACGCTGGACTACGCCCGGCCGAAGGGTGAGGGAGGCCGACCCGGCGGTCGCGGCGGGTTCGGAGGCTTTGGAGGCTTCGGAGGCAGGGGAGGCAGAGGAGGTCGGGGAGGTTTCGGACGAGGAGGTGGCGGCGGATTCAGGGGTGGAAGAGGAGGAAACCGCGGAGGAGGACGAGGAGGCTTCAGAGGTAAGACGGAGGCACTCGGCCATATCGGACAGCTCCTGTCCAGATAAGTCCGGCCGCATTGCGGCTCCGCTTGGCTACGTGTAGATTACAGTGGCACCAAAGCACTAATGGACACATGCGTGCATCTCGTACCTTAAAGGCCCAGTCCCGTTTCTTCTTTTTACCCCGACCCCTTGTTTTCGAGTGTTGACCCTTGTTCCTGAGCTACAGGGCAGTGGTTGAGATCTTCCCTCTGAAATGAGACCCTCTAATAAAAGAGCATCACTTCATTAACGGCTACTAGCGCCGCTCTGTAGGCGACCCTGCCCGTCTGCAGGGACAGCAGAGGAGGGGAAAGTTCAGCTCCTCATGCATTTAGTGCTGCAGGTGGTTCTATAAAGCATCTTTTTAGAAAAGTATTGCATACATAAAGACTAAAGGAGCCCCAGCACCTCAAGAAATTCAACAACTGTAAAACTTATTTTAGGTGATCAATGTGTTTGTGCAGGAGTTTAATTGAATCGTTAATTTAGTTCTTGTACATAAATTGAGTGTCGGGATTGGAACTGAAGTGGTGCCGTTTTCTGCCCTTGAGTTTGGCCTTGACTATTCCTGTGTGTTCCAGGTGGCAGAGGAGGTGGAGGATTTGGGAAGCCGCAAGGAAAGAAGATCAAATTTGACGATTAATTCTTTTTTTTTTTTTGTTTTTGTTTTTTGTTGTTTTTTTTGTATCTCTATTTGAATGGACTCTGTTTTCCCCCTCCTCACACGTCTGCTCTGACGGAGCCTTTTGGACATTCCAGAAAGCGTTGTGTGTCGTTCCTGGGCGGCTTGTCCAGCCCTCCTGTCTGAGATGTCCTTCCGCATCCCTGCGCATCTTCATGTTTTTCCCTTTGAGGGAGAAGTTGAAATGTGAATATCGTGAATAATGCTCTGTTGGTTTAGATACTTTTTTCCTTTTATCTTTTTGTTAAAGTATCCTTAAATGGTTATTATTGTTTAGTTTTTTTTTTTAAGTTTGCTTTAGGTGCGTGTTTTAGCATAAATGTACAAAGCCTATTGTAATGGATTGATTTAAATATTACCCAGACTGGGTATTTAGAAACTGGTGTACTGTCTCCAAGCATCGCCTCTGAAGACGAAGTCAGGTTTATAGAGATCAGCATTCTGACTCTGTAACTACATTGATTAACGTTCGTTTCAGTATTTTTCATGAATGTGTTCAACGAGGAAAAAAACTTACAAATTTTGAATAAACGAAGCGATTTGTAAAGAAGGCCGCGTGCTGCGCTTTGTGTTTAAGGGAGCGAGTTGTCGGTGTCGGTGCTGCTTCAGCCGTCCAGCAGTCGTGCGATTCCTCAGCAATGTTTACAACACAAACAGCTGTCTTATTAACCACCAGGGGGCGTGAACACGTCCAGCTTTAGAACTAACCAGCCATGTATGAAAATAAGTGGAAAATCTGGAATAACAAGTTTTCATAGGGGACTATTTTACCTCGGTGCCCTGCATGTCTCCCTCCACCATGAAGGGACTTAAACTAACTTTACAAGTTTAGTGTTTCTGCTACCGACCGCCGATTGGTCGCCGTTTCTGCTACCGCCCGCCGATTGGTCGCCGTTTCTGCTACCGCCCGCCGATTGGTCGCCGTTTCTGCTACCGCCCGCCGATTGGTCGCCGTTTCTGCTACCGCCCGCCGTTTGGTCGCCGTTTCTGCTACCGCCCGCCGATTGGTCGCCGTTTCTGCTACCGACCGCCGATTGGTCGGCGAGCTGATCAGCTTGATAAGTAATTGAATGTACATGTGGCGCACTTATAAAGTCTCCTGTGTGTTTAGGAAATGAGGCGTTCTTCTGCGTAAAAACTCTTTAAGCCTTTACAAGCAGATTTTGCTCCATACTGACATTCATTTTGGCTCCAGTCACAAGACGTTACTGGGTGGCGTTCCTCCACTATGCATTTGCTCACATCTGCACCTTTGGCGCCATCTAGTGATAAAAACTGCACAGTACTTTTTTACAACTCTGACACGGATCACGGAGTGACAGACCCCATAAGAACTCCAGCAGAAGGCCGATATGTATAAAATGCATTTATTTATGGACACAGCTATCTACAGTCGTCCAGCAGGAGAGCGGTCTTCCATCTCACAAACACTGTAGAGCTGAGAAGCTGCAGGCGGTTCCTTCGGGGCAGGTGCACACCTTTCCAAAGCGCGCACCTTTCCGGACGGCGCACTGCTCTCCAGCTTCACACTGGGCGGCACAAAGCAGACACAGGTTTAATGGGTTCACGTGTACATTTATGGCGTCTGTCAGATGTTCTTATCCAGAAGGGCTTTGTTTATTGGAACGGTCAGACTGTAAAGATGCCATCAAGTTAAAACATGGTCAGAAACAGTCATCAGTGCTCATACGTAGGGATGCACTGTGGGCTGATGTTCATATCTGGGAATACATACACCGGTCAGGCGTAGCGTTATGACCACCTCGTTGTTTCTACACTCATTGTCCACTTTATCAGCTCCACTTACTGTATAGCTGCTCTCTGTAGTTCTACAGTTACAGACTAGTCCATCTGTTTCTCTGATACTCTGTTACCCTGTTCTTCAGTGGTCAGGACCCCCATGGACCCTCACAGAGCAGGTACTGTTTGGGTGGTGGATCATTCTCAGCACTGCAGTAACACTGATGTGGTGGTGGTGGTGGTGTGTTAGTGTGTGTTGCGCTGGTCTGAGTGGATCAGACACAGCAGCGCTGCTGGAGTTTTTAAACATCTCTGTGTCGGTGCTGGACTGAGAATAGACCACCAACCAAGAATAATCTAATAGAGTGGACAGTGAGTGAATACAATAATTCTATTTGAACTGTCAGAGGCTGATTTTTTTAAAAAGGGGAATTCCACTAATTTTCCAAAATTCCTTCATAACTCAGTGTGAGAGGTGTAAACGGAGAGGTTCAGACGTCTTTACAGTGGTGGTGATGGGAACCAGACGTCGCCATGACTACAACACAGATACAGACACTTTATTTACCATCCAGAACCACCAGAGAACCTACACGAGTCTTCTGAGATTATATGGAATGTTGATGATGGAAAACAGTGGAAAATCTGGAATAATGAGTTTTCTTTGGGGACTATTTTGTGTCACAACCTTCTGCATGTCTCCCTCCACCATGAATGGAGTTTAAAAATACATTTTAGGCCAAAACCTGTTAGACTCTCCAGATGACTGGTTCCTATCATCACCACTGTGAACAGTTCTGGCTCTAGAGTGGTGCACTTCAATCAGACCTCTTTGACTGACGTCATCCTTGTGTGGAGAAATGATGAAGATTTGGTGAAATTCCCCTTTAAGAGTTATCGCCTAATAGAAACGTGATTCTGAAATCATTTGCACTCCTACTCTCTCAAAAAAGGACGGTCCATCGAGGGTTCTTCAGTAAAGACAGTGGTTCTGTGCATAGATGTGTTCTGTGCATGGTGAAGTGGTTCTTCAGATTGACGGAGAACATGTTGCACGTGGTTCTACATAGAACTCTTTTTGAAAAGGGTTCTATATAGCACCAGAACGGGAGAACTATGATGTAATAAGAACAGACCCCTTTTTTGCTGCTATATAGAACCCTTTTGAAAAAGATGCAGCACGTTCTACATCAATCTGAAGAACCCTTTCTCCATGCATGCATGCAAATGGTTTTTGAGTGTTCACGGTTCTGTATAGAACCACTGTGTTTACTAGAGAACCCTTACATCCGTAGGTGAACAGTTGACTCACTGAAGGGACCCAGCCCAGCCTCTTCTCAGTGGACGGGATCTGTTTGTTCCTCAGTTTTTCAAGGACCTCCTGAAGAGCATCGATCTGTAAAACACAAGATTAAAAATACACTTTATTTTCATGGCTTAATCCTTAATACTAAAAATGTTTTGATAGCCAGCGTGTTTTAACCACATTTCACTACGTTGGGCTGCAAAAAGAGTGTTTTGATTATTCAGATGAATTAATCGGCCAGCAATCATTCAACTGGCTTACGTGAGGCCTGCAAACGTGAAGAGCGGTAACAATAAAATACTTTAATACTTTTTGAATCTTTTTCGTGACCATGAGCTAAATTACTTTCGTTTTGTCAGTAATTTTTCCCAAAACTGAGCCACCGTAACATTAAGAGATAAGCAACAGCTAAAACTTAAATTCTGGAACAGTTGTGCAACTTTAGTTGCTTGAAACATACATGAAACTACGTTGCGCTTGAGTTGCACAATGCAAAGCGCCCTGCAACTCGCCTGAAACTCCGCCCCAACAGTTGCAAGCGCTGCAGCCATAGATGTACATACCTAGATGCTGCGTTGGGCTCAGCCAGGCACGTCAACATCGCTGCTGGACTGCGTTCAGTACCACTACAGAGCGGCGGTTTAAGAAAGATTCTGTCCAGAATTCCACTGTTTCAGGAATATCACTCTCAGAAAGTGGGATGGATCATATAACGGAGGGAACGCAGTGATCCACGCTCGTGTCTGTGTGATGTTTATGTGTAGATGTGGTCGTGTGGTCAATGAGGCCCAGAGAACCTGGTGATGTGACTGCTTTTCCTCCTGCTTTATATTGAGCTGATTTCATTTAAAGTCTATTCAGGGGGTCTGAACTGTATGCAGTAGTTATTTACAGTGATGGTTAAAGCTTTGCAGCGGTGAGTTATAGCGTTCCTTAATCCGTGTAGATTTTCCTAATAGATTAATGTTGGCACCTTCTTTCACGAACCTGATGTCGGCTTCCTTATTACCAGCTTCTTGTTCCGGTTTTCCCGTTCCACCTTAAATGGTGCAGCCTTAGGCACCAGAGAGTGACTGCTGCACCGTTTGGGGTGGAACGGGAAAACTCAAACGAGAAGCTGGTGAATAGGAAGCCGACTTCAGCTTCGTCCTTCTTACTGTGTTTTGGGGGGTTATTTTATTGTAATGTGTTAAGATTAGAAGTGACGTCCTGCATAAATAAAAATAATGGGTGGCCACGCCTTATCAACACGTGGGAACGAGATCCACACATTAATTTTATTTATACAGGATTTCCTATGGAGCCCTGCTGGTGACATCCTGTGTAAATAAAAATAATGCGTGGCCACGACTTAGTAAGGCATGGGAATGTGATGATTAAGTGGTGGCCACGACTTAGTAAAGCGTAGGAACGGGATCCTAATACGTGGCCGTGACTTAGTAAGCTGTGATCTCGTTCCCATGGCTTACTAAGTTATGGCCACACATTAGGATCCCGTTCCCACGCTGTACTAAGTCGTGGCCACCACTTAATCACATTCCCACACGTTAATAAGACGTGGCCACATATTATTTTTCTTTATTCAGGATTCACCAGTAATTTCCTGATGAGATTGTGTTTCTCGCGCTGAACTCAGGCCGAGAGCTGGTCCACGCAGCCTGGATTAATCGGTGTCTGAGGATTATAATCAGTCGGATTAGGTGAAAGTGGGTGGAGTAGTAAGGAGGACGTGGCTGATTTAATCCCGAGGCTCTTCGTCTCTCAGTGCCAGTGGATCTTGACCTCTCCAACACGATGGACGCGCAGACGCATCGCCTCAGATAGAGAACGGTTGGCAACACGGCATTAATGTATGTACATCTACGGCCGCGGCCAATCAATACGCTGCCAACGCATCACGGGTTCACGCCAGTCTTTCAAACCACTTCAAAACGGTTGGTTCTACTGACTTGAAGCTAATGTTCCTGTAGCTGCACAAACAAGCCAGGTTTATTCTTTTTTAAGACCCCAACAATGAAAGTTATTACAGAAGAAGAGTGATTTAGAAATACAGATGGAAAAATACACGACTTCCCACAGCAGCTGAACTCCGTATCACGGCGCCACCGCGCGGAAAATCCTCGTGCCGTTACTGTTAATGTCAAATTATCTTTGACTCTAGTGCTGCTCGCATGGACCTCCGAGTGCAGTGATGAAGTAAGAACTCCGTTCTGTTTAAACTGAGAACCTGACAGTTATCTAGAACTGGGCTGGTCAGCTAGCTAACTGGCTAAAAGACAGCAAACAGCCTAAACAGCTCCATCATTAATATCACAGGCTTGAATCAAAGCACCGACGGTCTGATTTACTGTAAAGCTGCAGTGTAAAAGTCTAAAAATGTCACTTTAATGATTCGAATGATCATGTTTCAGTCAGAAGGGGCGTCAAACCCGGACCGAATCCCAAGTGGCTCCATACTCTTTAAACAGTGTTCTAGCTATGTAGGTTTAGAAGTTCTACCTTCTGCAGCCAAACAGCGCCTCATGTATCGAGCGTGGACGTGTCCGAGTCCCAAACGACTGTTTCTTGGCTGTGTTTTGCTCTGTTGGGCTGCAGGATCCAGTATTTAAACTCCCACGTAGTGCACTAGGTAGGGAGCAGGGAGCTGTTTGAGATTCAGCCCCAGTGGGCTTTACTGCTAGAGCGAGATGATTGATGGGCGAGCGGAGCAGCTCATTGGCTGTTCGCGCTCACTGACGTCACGAACGTACAGCTCCTATAGCTCGAGTTTAAAAGCTCTTAGAAATATAACAGCGGTGTTAAAAAGTTTTATGCTGTTTTCTTTTACATTGAAACTGTTTCAGCGTTTATAAACTATGATTTTGCTCAAACGCTCCATAACAACCCATTCATTTTGGACTCACTCGGGAGCGCCCTCTAGTGTTTGAGAAACCCAGAAGACATGGCAGAGTGGAAATTCTCATCTCTGCGTTAAACAGTTCTGCGTAATTATTTGTTCATTGTTATACAACAAAAAGTTAAAACAAATCAATGAATGATCTCAGTTTATAGTGATGGACGGCAGAACTGTTAGCAATGATACTGCACTCTAAAGGAACCACATTTCTCGGCGGAATACCGGTTTATGCTGATTATTATTAATAATAACTATCATATTTCCTGACCTCGAGTGCTCTACTGCTTTAATACAGCAGTTAAATAAATACAGTAAGAAATGAATAAACTGGCCGTGAACGCGGCTTTAATATGTTTTAATGTTCAGTTCCTTCCTCCTAATTAGAGCTCCTTAACGAGCAGCATGTTGCTAAGTCAGAGTAACGAGCTCCGCCCACTCGCTGCTCAGCCGGCAGTTCGTTCTCCAGCTCCTGACGCTAAATTCCCAAACTGTCGTCACCACTGAGCAGCTTTTCAGTCGGCAGCTGTGACAGAAGAACAGCTGAACAACCTGGAATCAGCCAGAAATGAACCCA
The DNA here is from genome assembly GCF_015220715.1 of Pygocentrus nattereri. Lineage (NCBI taxonomy): Eukaryota > Metazoa > Chordata > Actinopteri > Characiformes > Serrasalmidae > Pygocentrus > Pygocentrus nattereri. The sequence goes on from NC_051225.1 coordinate 1,832,521, forward strand.
ACACCATTCGCCAGACGTGTCTGATCTTCAGAGTCGGACCAAATCAGACTGAGCCGTAAAACTGAGCCAATATCAGGTTCAGCTCAGTTTGGTCAGTTTGTCCAGATCAGTATTAATGTTGTTTTGTTCCAGCCGGTCTGTAAAGCTTCTTACAGCCTGTTTAGTTTGGCGAATGGTGTCGGGTTCAAAATAGAACCATGAACACTCAAAGAACCATTTACATGATTAAATATGTCTTTGCATGGTGAAATGGTTCTTCAGATGGATGGAGAAGGTGTTACATATGGTTCCCTTTAGTACCAAAAAGGGTTCTTGTTACAAACTTGACATAGTGACAATAGCAGAACCCTTTTTGACAATGATATTGGACCCTTTTAGCGCCATATACGACATATACTGTTCTATATAGAACCTTTTTGAAAAGGGTTCTTCTTTTGTGACAAATTTGATGCCATAACAATAGCAGAACCCCTTTTTCACACTGATATCAGAAACTTTTCAAAATATGACATACACTGTTCGACATAGAACCTTTTTGAAAAATGTTCTTCTGTTGTTATAATGTCAAGAATCCGTTTTCAAAATGGTTCTATAAAGAACCGTCTATAGCGCATTCATGCCCATTTTCCATCAATCTAAACAACCCTCTCATGATGCAAAGAGCCCATTAAGCATGCAGAGGGTTCTTTGAGTCTTCAAGGTTCTATAAAGAACCATTGAGTTTACTAAAGAACCCCTAACACGAACAATTATTTCTCTGCACTTAGACTGAAAAAACATTGAAATTCCACTAAATATGATTAAAATCTCTCGTTAAAGAACCTCATACCAGCTCTTTCTCCTCCTCTGCAGAACGGACCTCCATGAAATCATCACCGTTAACTGACCAGACTAAGACGTAGCAGGTGAGCGTCAGCAGCAGGAGACGTTCGCTCAGCATGGTGTCCAGAACTCGGGTTCTCTTTGACCGCCACAGGTGTTGAACAGATGCAACTTATGGTCAAACCGGCCGTCTCCAACTTTTATAGGCCTTTCTGTGACATCACTCCACTAACACGTTCATCAGAAGGTCCAGAACAGGGTCAGATGGACACGAGTAGGTCATGACCTCATTTGCACACATCCTGCTACAGGAGAAACAGCGCCGGCCGCGTGCCGGACCATTTAAACCGTTCACTCGTCTTCCTTTAACCTCTGGATATCAGAAAGTTTAGACTAGAGGGTCAAATATAACCTTTCAATTTTAATCCCAGGTGGTACAGCTGACCACGTGACCTCAACATGTAATACGAATTTTATTTCCGTTTCTGACCAGTTTTATTACCGGTAGCTCCGCAGTGTGGAATGATGAAACAGCAGGAGACGTCACATAAGAAAGAAAAATTCCTTGAGTTTTCTGGATGATGGAGAAATTACAGAGTTTGGCATATATTAAATGACATTATCACCGTTAGTTGCAATCTCGCAATCTGATTGGCTGAGAGGCTTTCTATGAATATCTCCTATTAATGGCACTCTGAGACTGAATCTCTTTAAAGGTGCAGTGTGTAAGATTTAGTGGCATCTAGTGGTGAGGATGCACATTACAACCAACTGAATCCGCCTTCCTCACCCCTCCCTTTCCAAGTGTGTAGGAGAACCTACAGTGGCCGCCAGGTTCTCTGCCACCATCTGTCCCACGTTTGTTCTGCTTTATCGTGTGTTCGCTCCTTTGGCGACGAGGACTCATCCTGCCTCGCAACACAGGGACGCTGTTTACACCTGGTCACTTCACGTGTCGAGTATCTGGATTGTATCCTGATGAGATTTTATCCATATGCATTTAAACTTGGTAGTCAAACACGTCTCTGGACAGAATATGCAAATCCGCTCGTTACGCATCAACTAATTACCAGCTGTTTATCTGTTTTGCCTCTTCGTCTGCAGCTTGTCGTGTTTGTCCGTGTTGCTGTTAAGCATTTTGCTCCCCCCCACCATGAGCGTCCTCCAGGATTACCTTCCTCACAGACACAGATCACAAGGCCAGTGACTCACTGCATGTGGAGGAGTTTCAGGTGCACTAGGAGGAGTTCTGTTTGTACTGGGAGGGGTTTTGGTTGTACTGGGAGGAGTTTTAGGTGCACTGGGAGGGGTTTTGGTTGTACTGGGAGGAGTTTTAGGTGCACTGGGAGGGGTTTTGGTTGTACTGGGAGGAGTTTTAGGTGCACTGGGAGGGGTTTTGGTTGTACTGGGAGGGGCTTTGGTTGTACTAGGAGTTTTAGGTGCATTGGGAGGGGTTTTGGTTGTACTGGGAGGGGCTTTGGTTGTACTAGGAGGAGTTTTGGTTGTAATAGGAGGAGTTTTAAGCACACTGGGAGGGGTTTTGGTTGTACTGGGAGGGGTTTTGGTTGTACTGGGAGGGGTTTTGGTTGTACTAGGAGGAGTTTTAAGCACACTGGGAGGGGTTTTGGTTGTACTGGGAGGGGTTTTGGTTGTACCAAGAGGAGTTTTGGTTGGACTAGGAGGAGTTTTAAGCGCACTGGGAGGAGTTTTGGTTGTACTGGGAGGAGTTTCAGGTGCACTGGGAGGGGTTTTGGTTGGACTAGGAGGAGTTTTAAGCGCACTGGGAGGGGTTTTGGTTGTACTGGGAGGGGCTTTGGTTGTACTAGGAGGAGTTTTGGTTGTAATAGGAGGAGTTTTAAGCACACTGGGAGGGGTTTTGGTTGTACTGGGAGGGGTTTTGGTTGTACTGGGAGGGGTTTTGGTTGTACTAGGAGGAGTTTTAAGCACACTGGGAGGGGTTTTGGTTGTACCAAGAGGAGTTTTGGTTGGACTAGGAGGAGTTTTAAGCGCACTGGGAGGAGTTTTGGTTGTACTGGGAGGAGTTTCAGGTGCACTGGGAGGGGTTTTGGTTGTACTAGGAGGAGTTTTAAGCGCACTGGGAGGGGTTTTGGTTGTACTAGGAGGAGTTTCAGGTGCACTGGGAGGGGTTTTGGTTGTACTAGGAGGAGTATTGGTTGTAATAGGAGGAGTTTTAAGCGCACTGGGAGGGGGTTTGGTTGTACTGGGAGGGGTTGTGGTTGTACTAGGAGGAGTTTCAGGTGCACTAGGAGGGGTTGGGTTGTCCTGGGTTGAGTTACACTATAGCATGGCTCAAATGTATCTCAGTCTACCAGCTGAAGTGGTTTGAGTGATCAGATTTGTATCTGTTTTAAATGCATCTTGGGTGTGTTTACAATTGCATTGTCATGTGGAAACGCCTCATATAATCCTGATACTCAAAATGAATGAAATGACCAGATGTCAACAGCGTCAAAATGGTTAGCCAGCACTGGCAGCCACTTCAACGCAAAAACACGAAAGGCCTCTCTGGATCCAGTGTTCTCCATTTTTCTTATGATTTTATAGACTAGCTCTCAGGATCTCAGGCGTAGTTTGGAGTTTAACACCACAGATTCTGAAGATCCAGCCTTTAACGGTTTAACAAACAGCACAAAAACAAGGACTGGACTGTGAGCTACTGAGTTTTTTGGTATTTCTACCGGCTTCCCAGATGTGTACTAAGCCCAGTCTAGAACTAAAGTACAGTGTAAATGGTAAATCGTCATCGGCATCGACTTTTTACTCAATAAAAGTGGAAGTATGGAGCCCAAAATGAACTTTAATGAAACGCAGATGTGTATAGCTGTGGGCAGCTTTATTTTGAACTCAGATCAGATGAATTATTAATACCAATAAAAAGAAAAAAAAAAACCTCAGAGGTCTCTATGAATATTTCAAAGGTCTAAATTCAAATTTAAGGTGTAAAAGTAATTTTTTTAGGAAAATGAACTGTGCAAAAGTACAACTATTCAGTTTCACTAATACTCCAGTAAGGTCAAATCTTAGGTACCACCTTAAAAGAAAACTGGTTGATTTAAAATGAGTTTATTGATGTTATTGACCAGAAACACATGAATTAAGGGCAACTGTGACCTGTCGTTTGCCAAATAGTGAACCCACGTTCACCTACCCTGTTAGACTGTTAGATTTTGGTTACTTTTCTGCTTTTCTTTTGTCGCTGCTTGTGATCAGAGTCATGTGAGCTCAAGTGCACACCGTAATTAAAGCAGAAGGGGGACCATGACACGAGAAATTCTGACGTTTATGTAAATATTTGAAAGATTCTGCTGTTCACACAGTGTAGTATTCCGATAATATCATTTGTAATGAAAAACTTTGTATGAAATTAGAACATAATGCAAATAGAAGCCCTTTTACTACTGCAGTGCTTATTAATATACCATGCATGACTGTAATGTTGCGCAATAAGTACACAGACATGACAACAACACTTTATTCCGTATTCCAGAACGGAAGAAGGAATTTGAAGCTAGACGATAGACCGTGGAGATAAAACTACAGATTCCGTGTCTCAGATCTGAGCATCGTAGGCCTTTGTTACACACTCACGCTAACAGATCTGCATCGACGAGGCCTCCCTCTGTTTTGTTTTTGGGAGGTGGTGGAGGTGGACGTGGACGTGGAGGGCTGGCGATGACGGGGTTGAACGCCTTCCAGGGTTTGCTGGGGCAGCTGGTGGAAGCCGTGGGGGTGGCTGGGGTGTCCGGGCGGGGGGTCTTTGGTGGTGGCGGGGGGCCTGTAGGCGGAGCTAGGTTCTGGTCTTCTGCTGTGGGGGCGCCGGTGGGCGCTTTGCTTTCCTGGGATTCTTCTGAGGATTCGTCTTTCTTAGGTGGCTTAGTTGGAGTCACAACCATAAAGTTGTGGATGTTCCTCAAAGGAGACCAGCCTGGAGGACGTCTCCTCACCACGAACCTCTGAAACGAACAGATTCTCAGTGTCATAGACCAACATGGCAGATATTAAAGTGATAGTTTGGCCAAAAATCTAATTTACACTCAAATGGAGTTGGTCAGCCAACCCATATGGAAAAACATATCGCTGTAGTCCATTTTTGGCATTTTTCACCTTTTGGCATAATTTGAAAATACATGTTGTCCTTTACATTGTATGTAAATTTCATGAGGAACGGACCAAAAGAAATGACCTAAAATGACTTGGAAATAATTCTGGTTCCATTGACTTCCATTAAAAATGAGGTAGGTTTTTTCCCTTTCCTGTAAATTTATCATTTTGGAGATACAAGGTTGTCTTCCGACAACATTATATTCCAGATATATTTTTGCAGTGTATGAAAATGGCCAAAAAATGTGCTTGTTAAATATATTTTCAAAATGCACTTATTTGTATTAGTTATTATCTGTGTTGAGTTGAGTGTAATGAAGGTTCCAGATGTAGCTAAACGTACCGACTGTGATCTGCACTGTACTTTACATTAACCACATACGTCTGCAATCAGACTCTCACACCCAATGTACGTCACATAAATAAGATATCAGATCAGCTCTACATTTCACAGAGTATCAATATCTACAGCCCTCGCTTCTGTCCTGTTAAAGTACCATCAGGTCAGATTTAAAATGAAGAGACTGGAACATAAACTCATTTCTAAAGGCATCAGACAGTGAAGAGCGTCAGACGGGATTATGGAGATGTTCCTCCACTTTCAGATGGAGCTGATAAACTCATTTCTAAAGGAATCAGACAGTGAAGAGCATCAGACAGGATTCTGGAGATGTTCCTCCACTTTCAGATGGAGCTGATAAACTCATTTCTAAAGGAATCAGACAGTGAAGAGCATCAGACAGGATTCTGGAGATGTTCCTCCACTTTCAGATGGAGCTGATAAACTCATTTCTAAAGGCATCAGACAGTGAAGAGCATCAGACAGGATTCTGGAGATGTTCCTCCACTTTCAGATGGAGCTGATAAACTAATTTCTAAAGGAATCAGAAAGTGAAGAGCATCAGACAGGATTCTGGAGATGTTCCTCCACTTTCAGATGGGGCTGATAAACTAATTTCTAAAGGCATCAGACAGTGAAGAGCATCAGACAGGATTCTGGAGATGTTCCTCCACTTTCAGATGGAGCTGATAAACTAATTTCTAAAGGAATCAGACAGTGAAGAGCATCAGACAGGATTCTGGAGATGTTCCTCCACTTTAAGATGGAGCTGATAAACTCATTTCTAAAGGCATCAGACAGTGAAGAGCATCAGACAGGATTCTGGAGATGTTCCTCCACTTTCAGATGGAGCTGATAAACTCATTTCTAAAGGCATCAGACAGTGAAGAGCATCAGACAGGATTATGGAGATGTTCCTACACTTTCAGATGGAGCTGATAAACTCATTTCTAAAGGAATCAGACAGTGAAGAGCATCAGACAGGATTCTGGAGATGTTCCTCCACTTTAAGATGGAGCTGATAAACTCATTTCTAAAGGCATCAGACAGTGAAGAGCATCAGACAGGATTCTGGAGATGTTCCTCCACTTTCAGATGGAGCTGATAAACTCATTTCTAAAGGCATCAGACAGTGAAGAGCATCAGACAGGATTATGGAGATGTTCCTACACTTTCAGATGGAGCTGATAAACTCATTTCTAAAGGAATCAGACAGTGAAGAGCATCAGACAGAATTCTGGAGATGTTCCTCCACTTTCAGATGGAGCTGATAAACTAATTTCTAAAGGAATCAGACAGTGAAGAGCATCAGACAGGATTCTGGAGATGTTCATACACTTGATAAACACATTTACATACATTTATTTTTGTATGGTACATTTCTGTGTGTAATATTTGATTGAATAATGATCAAAGCTGCTGTGTTTAGCTATACTAACGTGCTTCAGTCCATGTTTTATAGATCAGAGTCCAAGACGATTAGAGGCACTGAGCGCCTCCACGGGGTTAGAGGATGATTTGGCCACACTCACTGGTGAGCGATAAGCTTCAATTGACTACATTTGACTTAATGGAGAAAATAGTGTGTATAAATTTGACTTTTTGCCAAACTATCACTGTAACACCAGGAATTTTTGCTGCAGATTCCTTTACAGACAAAATAGCCCTTTTCCCACTATGTGGGTTAAACGAACACATGAAACACACCATAACATTTCCAGCACTTTCTATTAACCTCATCTAGATCACTGTTCCAGTACCGCCACACTTTCCTCTGAGCTTTTACTTCTAGTCTATTATACATCATTTTTATGCATCTCAGGCAGCGTTCACATTACAAGCCTCGTTTCTCAAATCCGACGGTTCTGACTCGTTTAGGTAAGAGACTCTAATCGGTCATTAATGTGACGAGCCGGCCTGAAATGACCCTCATGAGCTCCTCCTACTCAGTAACGTCACGTGACTGAATCACTGCATCATCAGCACAAACTAACGAGCAGAACGAGCTTCGCTGAGAAGATCATTAACTCTGATCAGCTCTCAGCTTCATTATTAGAGCCAGACGGAGGAGAAGAAGCTGCTTTTCCACCGTTTACAGGCTTTAACGTCTGTTCGGTGCTGTTGCCATGGTAACGCTGAACGATGGAGCACACGCAGTGGAGAAAAAACATATGAATTCCGATCCGAGCGTCATGTTCAGGTCACATGGCCACAAATCAGATACGTATCCGATCTAGGACCGCATATGAAATTGACTCAGGTCGGATTTGAGAAGATCAGATTTGTGTCCACACGGCCCTGAAAACACCAGATCCGAGTCACATCAGGGCAGAAAACAGGATCTGCGTCACTTCAGCCTGGAAATGTGAACGCAGCCTAATCGTCCTGCAGAGCGGTGATAAAGTAAACTATTAGAAAACTTGAAATCTGAGGATTCACCATTTCGTGATCCGTTATTAACAGTGTTTATAGCATCGTTTACAAAGTTACATGAGCACCGAATCAGCAAACGCTAGCAAACCTTCAGAGCCTCACTGCTCTCCACAGAGACATCATAATCCAATCTGTGGTCTGATAACACGGCAAGAGCCAGAGATCAGTTTAGAGATCTATGAGTCAGGAGGAAATAAACTCCTCCGTTCTAGACTCTGTTACTCTGTGCCAGTAACTCGTGCACTAATTCTGACTGATGGGAAATCATCTCGAGAGGGTTTCCTTTCAAATGCGGCCAAAATCACAATCGTAGCCCAAAGTATGTAAAAACAGCTCTGCTTTTACTTTGGTTACGGCATTTCAGGCAAAAATGGGGCGACGGTTAACAAGTTAACCGTATTAACGACGGCATGTAGTTTGAATAGCGAGTCAGATAAAGGCGACTGGCTATTTAGAGGGTCGTGTCTCAATATGCTACAATATTTTACTGCATTTGAAGCAGCAGCAGTCAAATAAAGCACAAATGCTCTCACCTGCCTTAAACTAATCACCTCGTAAAACTGCATCACTGCAGTGCAACTGCGTTATTGCTAATGCGCTATTGGAGTCGGTCCAGGCCGATTCTCATCGTGTGTCCCTGTTTTGATATGATTGAGGTGTTGAGAGTGAACGGTAAAGCCTCACCGCTCCCGGTAACGGGCCCGATGCACACTGCACATGCGTCTCTGGCATCTCGTGCCTCCAGGGGGCGACGTCGACAGTGGAGTTGCAGTTGATGAAAGTCTAAACAAAATATAAACAGAATTTTTGAGTTATTTACTGAAGTGTTTATACAATGAAAATATTTTTTTCCTTTATTCTACTCTTCTCTAGTCTATTTTGGCTTTCTATTCTATTCTATTCTATTCTATTCTCCTGTATTGTTTTCTATGATATATTCTATTGTTTTCTATTGTGTCATATTCTGTTGTATTCTATTTTACATTACTCTATTTTGTTCTATTTTATTTCTTTCTCAAACACACACTCATCTTCTAAGCCGCTTCTCCCTCAGGGTTGCGGAGGGCGCTGGAGCCTATCCCAGCCGTCACTGGGCAAAGGGCAGGATACACCCTGGACAGGCCGCCAGTCCATCGCAGGACAGACACACTCACACACACCTAGGGGCAGTGTAACATGTCCAATTGGCCTGACTGCATGTCTTTGGACCGTGGGAGGAAACCCACCCTCACAGACACGGGGAGAACATGCAGACTCCACACAGAGAGGACCCTGGTTACCCGGCCAGGGACTCGAACCCAGGCCCTCCTTGCTGTGAGGTGACAGTCTGTCTGTTATATTTTATTCCATTTTATTACCCTGTTTTGTTCTATGCTATTCTATTTTTTTCTTTTAATTCTATTTTTCTTTTAATTCTATTTGCATTTCATGCTATTAGGTTTTATTATTTTCTATTCCATTAATTTTCAGTTTTATTCTATGTTCTTTTATCCCATTTGTGTCTGTTCTGTCTCTTCTATTCTATAACATTGTTATCCAGAGCTTCAGTCAAAGTCAACGAACATGTAAGTGAACTTGTATCTTTTGCAGAATACATATAATACATATTAATACATATTTCATTTATATCAATGGGCTCCATTCACTTTGCAAGGCTGAATACATTTCACCTACAGCTGGATCGGACGTTAACGTCGTTGAGCTGTAGAGAAATTTTACACTTTTGCTGCTGTTAACAAAATGCTATGAGAACAGATGAACTGTGAGTGACTGTATACAGCACTGTGGGAAAGTTCCAGGCGTCTGAGCGAATGTTTAACCAGTTTCCCTCAGCAGGGAGTTTATCACAATATACATTAGAATAAAGTCGTATTCATAATTCAGATAAACAGAAAAACAATAAACAGTAACAAGAATTTCTCGGGTCCATATTTTTCCTGGACACCTTCACAGCCGCCACAGAGACTCGTTAATATCATCAATGACATCATGAGTTCAATTTACTGAGCACTGATTGGTCAAACCTGGAGCTGCTTTTTAACTACATATAATACTGGGCTTCCTCGAGGAGAGGCTTGGAGATGGGTCAACACACACACCAACATCCAGATATATATACATATATTTTTAAAATTAAAATATTAACACTTTTCTCAGCAAATAAACACAAACTACACAAATAAATAGATTTTGAAAATGAGTCTTGGGTGCCTGAGACTTTCACACAGTGCTGTATATTTGTTGCAGAAAGTCAAAGGAAATTTTATTTATTACACCTTTATTTGTTTGTGACCTCTCTTCACACCTTACAGCTAAACTGTTTTCAACGCTGTGCCTTTAAGTATGTTATATACAAATGAGCTCTGTTCTGATTGGCTGCCCTGTTTTGCACCTCCTCTTAAAACACTCCTCATAACTTCATAACCAGTGTGTGTGTGTGATCTTGCCACAAAAACAATAACGTCACAAAAATTCAGCAGATTTGTTTTTATGTCCGGGCTGTATGGAATGAGGAGTGAACATTAATACCAGTGTTTATCATATTACTTCATCTTTTATGTGAAAAGTCTTAGCAACTTAGTAAAATTTCTCCTTTCCAGATTTACCTTTTCGTTCTCGTCTGCGTGACATTCCTCAGTCATTTCTTTGAATTCTGATTTGCTGCAGTTGCTCTTCTGCATGTCGAACTGGAGACGATATCTGAACCCGGCGATCACCTGAAAACGCAGCGGCATTGATTCCCTTTACAGTGAACTCGGAGCAAACTGTGTACACAGTCAGGCCACAGCGGTCAGTGACCAGTCAAAACAGGTCTGGCCAAAGAATCAACCTTGAGGACCTTCAGCTGAAATATGAGCTGAAAACGTGTTAATATCCACACGTAAAGCTAAAACCACCCAACTGCCCCGCAGATCCAGCTGCCGAATGAAGCTCCTAGATATTTCTTTATATTCAGAATTCCGATTGAACTAAGTAAGGATACGAAATGTAAAATTCTAATGTGAAAATATTCTACGTTACTGAATTCGGTTCTGTTTTATTGCATTCTACTCTATAATGTTCTATTCTATTCTATTCTGCCCTATTTTGTTCCATTCTGAAACATTTCTACTCTTGATATTTCTACATATTCGGAATTCAGATTGAACCGTGTATAAATACAAAATGTTAAATTCTAATATAAAAATATTCTATTTTATTCTAATCTGTTCAATTTTTTCTCTCAGTTCTGTTATTCAACATTATTTCATATCATTTTATTCTGTTCTGTCTTTTCTTTTCTATAACGGTTATTATTTTACTCTATTCTATTCTAAAACTTTTCACTCTGTTGTTTTATTCTATTTTATTTACTTCCTTTCTATTCAGCTCTGTTCTGTTCTGTTTTACTCTATTCTGAAACATTTTTATTCTAGATGTTTCTAGATATTCAGAATCCAGATTGAACTCTAAATACGAAATGTGAGATTCTAATGTGAAAATATTCTATTTTACTCTGTTTTGTTCTATTTTATTTCTTTCAGTTCTATTTCATTGAATACTCTTATCTTTTATTATTTTTTATTTATCTTATAATATTTTTATTATTCTTTTATTCTATTCTGTTCTACTCTGTTTAGTTCAACATTATTCTATTCCATTTTATTCTGTTTTATCTTTTCTCTTCTACAAGTTATTATTTTCTCTATTTTATTCTATTTTTACTCTATTGCTTTTTTATTTTGTTTTACTCCTTTCTATTCAATTCTGTTTTTAATTTAATTCTATTCAGAAACATTTTTACTCCAGATATTTCTAGATATTCAGAACTCAGATTGAACTAAGTATAAATATAAAATTTGATTGTGAAAATTCACATTTTTAATAACAGATAGTAGTTTATTTAAATGAAAGGGACAACTTTTACTACACTCTTACAAAAGATGGTCCTTTAAGGGTTCTTAAGTAATGAAAATGGTTCTATATAGAACCATGAACCATTAAAAGGTTCTTTGCATCATGAAATGGTTCTTCAGATTGATGGGGAATCCATTGTATCTTATAGCCTTTATCCATAGAAGAACCCTTTTGGGGGCGATATAGAAGCATATTTCATGATGCAAACAATTCTTTAATCATGCAAATGGTTCTTTGAGTGTTCATGGTTCTATATAGAACCATTTTCTTTGATGAAGAACCCTTGAAGAACCATCTCTTTCAAGTTTGTTGTATTAACTAAGTTTTAATATGGTGATTCACTTTTCATCGTCCTGATTAATATGTTTGAACTGTAATTGCTACATGTAAGATAAGTTAAGTCTTCATGCGAAAGGTAGATTTTAGCATGTAACTACCTGCATTATTAAGATGTCAATGAGGATCATAATTAGAAATTCTCAGTGTAAGTTTGATATACAAATTGAATTACAGTGTCAAAAAATGTGATTCATACTGCTAAAAAATTGCTCTTCACTTTGAAACTGAATGGGGAAAAGACTAGAATTCTGTCCAGTGAGTAAAATTAGAGCCGGTTTATGAGAAGCCTGGCCACTTCCTATTTCCCACATTATATCAAAAACAGGACTGTGGAACAGCAGAGGGCGCCCGTGAGCGAGTTCTCAATGAATGGGAGTAAATGGAGCTCAATGGCTAAAAACGAGAAGTTAAAATAGTTTCAATTGGTCGCCCAGAACTTTCCTTTCATTTTAGACAGTAAAAAAAATGTGTTTCACTAAAACAACAAAGAAATCTTACCGATATATTTATTATTTATTTATCTTTTTCCTACAGTAAACGGGTTTTGGGCAGCAGGAGGCGGGGCTTTACTGCTAGAGCGGGATGACTGATTGGCGAGCGGAGCAGCTCATTGGCTCCTCGTGCTCACCGACGTCATGAACGTACATGAGGCGCTGTTTTAAACTCCTATAACTCGAGTTTAAAAGCTCTTAAAAATAAAACTGCGGTGTTAAAATGTTTTATACTGTTCTGTTTTTAGGAAATGATTTTGTTTTCTTTCACATGAAATGTTTAAGTTTTTATAAACTATGATTTTGCTCAAAGGCTCCATATCAACCCATTCATTTTGGACTCACTCGTGAGCGCCCTCTAGCGTCTGGAAAAACCAGAAATCATTTCAGAGTGGGGATTCTCCTGTCTACAAGTTTTCTAAAAATCGGAAGTAGAAGATCTTGGAATTCTGTTCTCAGACGTGAAATTTCATTGTTTGGCATTAATAGCCTTTACTATAAGACGACTTGCCTGCCTGGTTGCTGAGCTGATGGTGTTGAGGATGAAGAAGTGCGTGTGGTTGTGCGCCGTGTTGGCTTTGGAGAGAGAATAACTCAGAGACTCCCTGATGTCCTCACTCTGCACGTCGATGTCTATGGGGCAGCCCAAACACGGTGGACGAGGGTCAGGCACTATAGGCGTCTCCACTGAGGGGAGAGCGGAAAACATCTGTGTGATAATCATTATAATAACAGCAATAATAATAATAATAATAACAATAATAGTAGTGTTATTTATTCATAGTTATATTTATTTTTGACTCTATAGTCATCTTTCTTTAAAACTGATTTAACATATAAAAGTAGGAATAAAGTAAAAGCAGCCGTAAGAACAGAATGTGAACAGAGATTCTTCTGTATTTGTGAAATGTAGAATATCAATGAGACGGATTTGTTATATGACTGTAAAACCTGCTCAGTGAAGTCAACTCAACTCAAATCTGAGGAAACTGAAAACCTCAAACATTTTAAGGTCAATAACTCATTTACACTTAAGTAATTTTAATAAACTGTACTTCATTTGTTTTGTTTATATTTAAGCAGTAGAACCCGAGAGGGAGTGTTTTATCTTGAAATACCATCCCGGCTGTGATCTGGTGTCCGTAGATCATCCCAGCCGTGATGTTATTGGTGATGACTCCCTCCTCGAGTGTCTCTACTGCTTTAATACAGCAGTTAAATAAATACAGTAAGAAATGAATAAACTGGCCGTGAACGCGGCTTTAATATGTTTTAATGTTCAGTTCCTTCCTCCTAATTATAGCTCCTTAACGAGCAGCTCGTTGCTACGTCAGAGTAACGAGCTCCGCCCACTCGCTGCTCAGCCGGCAGTTCGTTCTCCAGCTCCTTACACTAAATTCCCAAACTGTCGTCACCACTGAGCAGCTTTTCAGTCGCAGCTGTGACAGAAGAGCAGCTGAACAACCTGGAATCAGCCAGAAATGAACCCAACACCATTCGCCAGACGTGTCTGATCTTCAGAGTCGGACCAAATCAGACTGAGCCGTAAAACTGAGCCAATATCAGGTTCAGCTCAGTTTGGTCAGTTTCTCCAGATCAGTATTAATGTTGTTTTGTTCCAGCCGGTCTGTAAAACTTCTCACAGCCCGTTTAGTTTGTATAAAATATAATAAAAGCTTTAATCATTGAACGACACATTTATGTAAATCAACCTCGTTATTAAGGCTATAATGAAGTGAGATTAAGATACAGTCCCATATATGGAGGTTAAACACACACCTGAGCTGAGAACTTACCTGAGCACTCGTGTGAGAGGAGCTCATTTGTTTCTTTCAGCAGGACTTTTGTGTGACAGATACTGGACGGCTGAGGGATGAAAATATTAAAAATGACCCCAAACAGGCATTTAAAATAGAGCAATAGCAGCAACAACAACAACAACAACAACAAAAATAATAATAATAATAATAATAATAGCAAAACATTTGTGCTGGTCTCTCACATATACAGTGCTGGACAAAAAACAATCATATAATATTAATATTATTACAATCATTTGTATTTTGAATACAAACTACTGGAATAATCTAATTACAATACAAATATTACGACAATTAATATAACAATAATTTGTATTTCTAAACATTTCAAAGCTCAGTATTATTTATAGTTATCATACAATAGTTCATGTAATCAGCCCCAAATTAACCTCTTAAATGGCCAAAGCACAAAGTTTTATCACACACATCTATAATCTAAGAGCAGCTCAGTCTTTATGCATTGAAGTCCCTGCAGTTACTGAATAATAAGCCTCGGTATGTAATACGAAGTAAGTAGTAAAGTCAGGAACCAAATCTGTGTTTATCTAATCTTTTTTATCTTTTTTAAATAAGATTTTCTTGATTTTTTTGCACCATTAAAGAGCCCATATCACACCTTTCTCTTTCCTTTTGTTTTTTCCCCCTGAGTTCCACTTATTATTACCATAATGTGCATGTGGTTCTTGTGGTTCTATGTCCCAAAAACAGCCATAGTTCATTTGTGACCATCGTTCACTTTTGAATGGTTTTACTGATTTTCTAAGTGAAAATAGGTTAACGCACCCTTTACAGAGAACACATTCAAAGATGGCATTTTTGAGTGTATAATTTATATTCACATGTTTAACATTACTGGGAAAAAAACACTCAAAATACAAAATTGTGCCAAAACTTTTACACAGCCCACATTTTATGTTTAAATTCAGCGAATAAACACACGGAGGATGTGACACTTATTGACACTCAGAAAAACAACTATAACATGGAATATTTGACCAGGGGTTGCAGAAACTTTTGCATATGACTGTATGTAAATGAGCTCTGTTCTGATTGGCTGCCTGGTTCAAAAAGCAGTCCAGGATGAAACACTCATTATAACTGTAACATAAATGGGCGGAGCTAAATGGCTCTAGGTTGCATAGGTAATATGTATATATGTAAATATGTCGGTTTTTGTGACATCACAGAAATTCTGAGTTCAAAGCAGGCTGTTTTCACAGTGTAGTTTCCATGAATGGACGGTGTGGACCGCTACGATCTGAAACTTTAACATCCATCCATCCATCCATCCATTATCTTCCGCTTCTCCGGGGTTCGGGTCGCGGGGGCAGCATCCTAAGCAATGAAGCCCAGACCTCCCTTTCCCCAGCCACTTCCACAAGCTCTCCAAGGGGGATTCCGAGGCGCTCCCAGGCCAGCTGGGCGATATAGTCGCGCCAGCGTGTCCTGGGTCTTCCCCGGGGTCTCCTCCCAGGTGGACTCGCCTGTGACACCTCCCGAGGGAGGCGTCCAGGAGGCATCCTAACCAGATGCCCGAACCACCTCAGCTGGCTCCTCTCGACGTGAAGAAGCAGCGGCTCTACTCCGAGTCCCTCCCGGATGACTGAACTTCTCACCCTATCTCTCAGGGAGAGTCCAGACACCCTGCGGAGGAAACTCATTTCGGCCGCTTGTATTCGCGATCTTATTCTTTCGGTCATTACCCAAAGCTCATGACCATAGGTGAGGGTGGGACTTGTGTACCCTGCCCGGAACAGGGTTACCGGGGCCCCACCCTGGAGCCAGGCCTGGGGGAGGGGCTCGCCAGCGAGCGTCTGGTGGCCGGGCATTTACTCATGGTGCCCGGCCGGGCCCAGCCCGAAGGAGTTACATGAGTCCCCCCTCCCATCGACCCACCACCAATGGGAGGGGCAGTAGTAGGGGTTCGGTGCGTTGTGGATCGGGCAGTGTCCAAAGGCGTGGGCCTTGGCGTTCTGATCCTCGGTTGCTGAAATTGGCTTTTGGAAACTTTAACAGTGTTTACATATTACAAAACAACTCTTTGATGTCACAAAAGCAAGTAAAACTGGAGTTTACATTATATGGGCCCTGGCCCTTTAATGTTTACTGTTATATGGGGGGCAGTCGTGGGCTGGAGGTTGGGGAGGTCGCCGGTTTGACCCCCTGAACCGACAGTACGTGACTGAAGTGCCCTTGAGCACCCCCAACTGCTCCCCCGGGCACCGTGAATAGGGCTGCCCACCGCTCTGGGCAAGTGTGCTCACTGCCCCCTAGTGTGTGTGTATTCACTAGTGTGTATGTGGTGTTTCACTTCACAGATGGGTTAAATGCGGAGGTGGAATTTCCCCCAGTTGTGGGACTAATAAGGGTCTCTTAATCTTAAAAATATATCATTTTTACACACACAGTGCCCGGATAAATAATTTGGTACGTAAGACTTTTGAGTAGTACTGTGTGGATTAAGACTAGTTTTGGACTAAACTGCAGTACTAAAGTGTGAATCACCATTAAAAATGAATTTTATTCTAGGCTTGGGCCTAATTTCTGTCTAGGCGACCTTCCATATGTTTCTATAGCACATTTTAGGCTGATTTACAAATAAACAAATACAAAGAAAAATAATAAATAGAAAACTAGCAAAGATTAACAGGGTGAAAGGGAATTTTACTAGTTTTTTTTTGTTTGTTTTACCAATTTTTTAGCATAATCATATGGTTTAGATGTAAACAGAGAAGTTCTGAGCGGTTTGGTGTGAAACGCTCTGTTCTAGATAAACTAACCGAGTCAGAACTGTTCACAGTGGTGGTGATAGGAACCAGACGTCCCCCTCTAAAAGCTCCTACAGAAAGTTCCTACATGAACTGGTTCTGAATTCACTGCCTGATGACTGAGACGCTGTTTTATGAGAGTCTAGAGAACTTCAACTCCATTCATGGTGGAGGGAGACATGCAGGGCGCTGTGCGGCAAAATAGTCCCCAAAGAAAACTCATTATTCCAGATTTTCCACTGTTTTCCATCATCAACATTCCATATAAGCTCAGAAGACTCGTGTAGGTTCTCTGGTGGTTCTGGATGGTAAATAAAGTGTCTATATCTGTGTTGTAGTCATGGCGACGCCTGGTTCCCATCACCACCACTGTAAAGACGTCTGAACCGTTTCACACCAAACCCTCTGGATCTCTCTGTTTACGCCTCACACACCGAGTTATGAAGAAATTTCCCTTTAAAGTAGCTAAAACAATTTTACACATACCCTAGAGTGGTCCTGCAGGTAGTCACATTGGTGCCACACTTTGTCTCCCCCTGCTGGACAGTCGGACTCCCTCACTGTGAAGTGCACTGACATGATTTCACCAGTTTCATTCTGGGCCTGCTTGTGAGAAAAGTGCTGGATGTTGATTTGCTTAAAGAAAATGCAAAAAAAATGAAACTACACTGTAAAAAATGAGCTGTCAGTTCAACTTAAAATGATTTAGTAACTGATTTCATGGCTTTTCTTGAGTTGAGTCAACTTGAGGAAACCAGTGTTCACACAACTCAAACATCTTAGTTTAGTCAAAAATTTCCCAGTTACTGTTTCTAGATCTTAGATAAAATAAACTGAATGTGTTTTACTCAGTTTCCCCACTAGATGGCGCTCCTTCTGTCACACAGTCCCATCTGGCATATTCTCCTCTGGGGTTTCTGGATAATGGACCGCTGTGGTGTTGCTGGGATTTAAACTCACAGCCTCCTGATGTTGGGATGAATTATTACACAGCTGCCCCACATGAGACGACACCACACCTCAAAGTCAAAACGACAGATATTCTCTCCAGGGTTTTAAACATCTGTAGACACAAACTCTGAGCTGCTTCATGTGTTCCTGAGTGGGGCAGTGGACGGAGCCGCCTACCCAACAGGAGGCTGTGAGTTTGAGCTCCAGCGATGCCACAGCCATCCACGAGTGTGCACTCAATGTCTCGCAGGATGGTGTGACGGAGGGAGTCTTGGTTGCTGAGGAAGTCGAGTATAAAAAACAAGTTTTATTCCCATCACTGAGACGCAGAACTAAAAGCATTAAGAGAACTTTTGACTCAACGAAGAAGTTTGAGTTGTGTCCTCAAGTTGAGTCAACTCAAGAAAAGCCATGTAATCAGTTACGATATCATTTTGAGTTGAGCTGACCTCAAATTTTTTATACAGTGTACTTCTAAAGTCAGAAGTCGCACTGAGCAGCAACAGCAGGTTCTCAAACTGCCATAAATACAAGTAAACATGCGAAAAAGTCCTTGTACAAGTTAGAACAGATTGAGCTGACCTTTGTAGCCTCCAGGACTTGATACAGAGCCAGCTGACCTCCAGCAGTTAAGCCTTTATTGTGCTCTAAAAGGGCAAAATCTACGATGTTGAACACCCTTTGGTCCTCGCACTGAAGCCTGGCCTCCTCCTGGCCGTGTGATCCCACGTAGAAAAGCCACGTCAGGGCGAAAAGAGCAAAAATCCTGTCTCCTTTCATTATTCCCACCTCATGGACGTCTCTGGAGCTGCTCTGGGCAGATGAAGGGGGTTGCCGTTGCCCCTGCTACACTCTTCGATCTCTCTAACGACTGACCGTCCGTTATATAGCTAAAGAAACCCAGTCTACCTCCCCCGGAGTCAATGCACCGAGGCATGCAGTCATTCACTGGATGCAGTGCAAATGTTTGTTCATTCCCCAACCCACACATTTTTTTTAAATCAATAATGCCTCCCATTTGGGGTCAGAGTGCTGTCACACATTAAAGGTGTAGTCCAACCTATCTCTATGTGTGGAACACGAAAAAAACCCAGTTAAAAAGAAAATCAGTTCAACTGGAACATGACGCTGAAGAGCCGCCCACTGACTTCTATTATAACGCTGTTTTTTGTCGATGCTCAGTTTCTGACATCATTTGAAAGTGCATGTTGGCCTTTATGTTGTGTGTGAATTTCATGAGGAATGGGCTAAAATAAATGGCCAAAAATGACTTGGAAAAAACTCTGGTTCCATTGACTTACACTGAAAGTGAAGCGTGTTTTTTCCCTCTCCTGTAAAGTTACTGTTTTGGAGATACGAGTTTGTTCCGACAGCAGCGATAAGAGTTCTTCTGTCATTTTGGGTTCAGGAAGGCACATCCAAATGATCATCTGTGGTCATCAGTCATGCGCCATCGCTGCAACAGATAGAGATGAGGGTGAAAATAGGTGGAGTGCACCTTTAATATTATTACATTATCACCGTATGCAACTGTTAGTCACTTGTGTTGATGTTATGTCTGACTCCTGCAGGTTAAAAGGTCGCGGAGGCCTACAATATTGAGATAATGGAGGTAAAATGTCACTGTGACACTGCAAAATGTTCCTGTATACTTATAACTTTTTAATTGAAGTAGATTTTTCTAACTTATTTCTGTGATTCTGTGTGATTCTGCACGTTTAACACTGCTGCCTATTCAAAACCACTGACATATGCTAACGTCCCCACTGAGAGAAAGACTGCAGATTCAGTATCAGCAGCGGTTCGGCTCTTTCCAAAGACTTTGGATGGGTAAACACAGCCGCTCCACTGTGTAACTAAAGCCACACTTTGTCCTTTGAACCCTGGGCCGCTTCTCCAAAATCCACGCGAGCCACTAGAGCTCTTCCCAGAATTCACTTTTTTACCTTTTTACTTTACAGAATTTACTGCACCACCTACAAAACGAAGTGTGGGTCTACATACTGTTATGGATATTGAATAAAAATGAGGCTTATTCCTGTTTTACTGTGTGTTTTATAGGTTTTATCAAGCAAGCAGCTTTACGCATTGCTCTCTTAGCGCTGTCTGTGGCTGGGAAAGTGTAAAAATCTACCGCAGTCAAATATAAAAACGGCCACAAAACTCTACTGAGCAAATTAAAGAGGATCAAATCCCAGCAGCCGTAATAATCACACTCTATAGCAAACGATCTGATGTTTTTGCTCAAAACAGCAGGTTTTTTAACTCCAACTAATAAGTTAGCAGAACGTAAGATACACATTATTATTTTGTTCGCAGGGGAATTCCTCCCATTTGTCTCATTTTTAGCATAACTAAATGGTTAAGCTGTAAACAGCGCTGTAGATTAAACCTAGTCTTGGTCTGACGTGCAGTGCAAATAATAAAGTGTAAATAACCATTGAAAATGAGTTTTATTCTAGGCTTGGGCTTAATCTGTGTCTAGGACACTGGCCATATGGACCTTTTAAGCTGAGATACAGACATACATACACAAAGGAAAACAAAGTAAATAGAAAACAGGCAAACATTTACAGGTTAATTGGGAATTTCACCTTTTTGCATTGTTTTTTCAGCAATTTTCTGTATAATAAAATGGTTAATAAGATGTAAACTGAGCGGTTCAGAGCTGTTTGGTGTGAAACGCTCTGTTCTGGAGAAACTCACCGAGTCAGAGCTGCTCACAGTGGTGGTGATAGGAACCAGACGTCCCCCTCTAAAAGCTCCTCACAGTGGTGGTGATAGGAACCAGACGTCCCTCTAAAAGCTCCTACAGAAAGTTCCTACATAAACTGGTTCTGAATTCACTGATGACTGAGACGCTGTTTTATGAGAGTTTAGAGAACTTCAACTCCATTCATGGTGGAGGGAGACATGCAGGGCGCTGTGCGGCAAAATAGTCCCCAAAGAAAACTCATTATTCCAGATTTTCCACTGTTTTCCATCATCAACATTCCATATAAGCTCAGAAGACTCGTGTAGGTTCTCTGGTGGTTCTGGATGGTAAATAAAGTGTCTATATCTGTGTTGTTGTCATGGCGACGTCTGGTTCCCATCACCACCACTGTAAAGACGTCTGAACCGTTTCACACCAAACCCTCTGAATGACTTTATTTACTAAATGAGCAAAAAATGAGTGGAATTCCCGTTTACTTACTCTGCGATGATGTTGGCTGTTTTCTTTTTAAGTTAAAACAAGAAATCCTATTTATAGTCAATACATCGCCAAGATATGTTAAAAAGAAATTTTAAGAACCGTGTAAAAGCACGTTTTAAGAGACTGAATCTGGGCAGTTAATCTATCACAAATCGGTTTAATTACTGACTCAGAAGGTCAGAAGGTCAGTGTATGTTAAGTGAGTTAAGTGACCCCCGGTATAACCCCCGGGGTCTCATGTTGTCTGGTTATCTCTCTCTTCATAGCAGCGCTGATGCTTCAATGACAGTAAATGTTTGTTCTATCAGCTGCTCTTCTGTAGAGTCTCTGTTCTAGTGCGGTTCTGTGCTCTTCCTCACAGTATCTGAGATCTTCCTCGTCTCCTCTTCTGTAGAGTCTCTGTTCTAGTGCCGTTCTGCGCTCTTCCTCACAGTAACTGAGATCTTCCTCGTCTCCTCTTCTGTAGAGTCTCTGTTCTAGTGCGGTTCTGTGCTCTTCCTCACAGTATCTGAGATCTTCCTCGTCTCCTCTTCTGTAGAGTCTCTGTTCTAGTGCGGTTCTGCGCTCTTCCTCACGGTAACTGAGATCTTCCTCGTCTCCTCTTCTGTAGAGTCTCTGTTCTAGTGCGGTTCTGCGCTCTTCCTCACAGTAACTGAGATCTTCCTCGTCTCCTGTTCTGTAGAGTCTCTGTTCTAGTGCGGTTCTGCGCTCTTCCTCACAGTAACTGAGATCTTCCTCATCTCCTCTTCTGTAGAGTCTCTGTTCTAGAGCGGTTCTGCGCTCTTCCTCACAGTCACTGAGGTCTTCCTCGTCTCCTCTTCTGTAGAGTCTCTGTTCTAGTGCGGTTCTGCGCTCTTCCTCACAGTAACTGAGGTCTTCCTCGTCTCCTCTTCTGTAGAGTCTCTGTTCTAGTGCGGTTCTGCGCTCTTCCTCACAGTAACTGAGGTCTTCCTCGTCTCCTCTTCTGTAGAGTCTCTGTTCTAGTGCGGTTCTGCGCTCTTCCTCACAGTAACTGAGATCTTCCTCGTCTCCTCTTCTGTAGAGTCTCTGTTCTAGTGCGGTTCTGCGCTCTTCCTCACAGTAACTGAGATCTTCCTCGTCTCCTCTTCTGTAGAGCCTCTGTTCTAGTGCAGTTCTGCGCTCTTCCTCACAGTAACTGAGATCTTCCTCGTCTCCTCTTCTGTAGAGTCTCTGTTCTAGTGCGGTTCTGCGCTCTTCCTCACAGTAACTGAGATCTTCCTCGTCTCCTCTTCTGTAGAGTCTCTGTTCTAGTGCGGTTCTGCGCTCTTCCTCACAGTAACTGAGATCTTCCTCGTCTCCTCTTCTGTAGAGTCTCTGTTCTAGTGCGGTTCTGCGCTCTTCCTCACAGTAACTGAGATCTTCCTCGTCTCGTCTTCTGTCTTCAGTGTGAGGAATGAGGAACAGTCACTCTTCACTCCAAACTCTTGGGAAACTGGGCGGGTTTTCCAGTTTTCAGATCTGCTGCAGCTCACTGGAAAGTTTTTCAGAGGAATCCGGGCAGAGTTACGGTTTCTAGACTATGAAGGACCAACTGGGTGAGCCGGTCTTCTACAGCGCCCCCCTGAGGCAGAGCAGAGCTGCAGCTCTAGTTAGTTAAGACCACCAGAGACAGAAGCTGATTGTTGGGGAAGCAGATAAACAAGGAGCTTCACTGAATCTGGATTTGAGACGAAAAGCGGAAAGCATAACATTATCCAGGGTCCAGAACTTAATCAGGAGGACCCTGACCTCCCAAGACCCCCTGAATTTCACACCTTGCTTACGAATATGAAAGCAGTCTTGCTAAGGAAGCTATGAGACTGATGTAGCTGGGAGGAAGGTGCCACTGATCAGGGAGAGGGTTTGAAGAGGCGTCTGAGTGAAATGCAGCTGAATTCATATTAGTTTTCTGTACTGGCTGAGGTCTGAACTGGAAACTGGACTGAACCCAGACTTTTACTTGAGTTGTGTAAAGTTCTCGGACCCCCTTTAAAGAGTACCTACACCCTGAGTTTGTCATGAACAGCTGAAATGCGCTCTTCTGTGATGATAAAATACGCCAGCCTTGCTTGAAATGTGGACACATCTTTCTACAGAGCACCTAAGGGGCCGTGATAAAAATAAAAAATGATGACTTTGCGTTCCCTCGCAAATGTTTTGCTCATCAGACCACAAACAAATGTAAGACCAGAGGTGCCCAACAACATCGCCCACATTAGAGCGTCACCAGCCTGCGCTGAGGAACGCAATTTATTTGCGAGGGAACGCAATTTGTTGGTTGGTTGGTTAGTGTAGTGGGTAACACCTCTGCCTTCTACACTGTAGACTGGGGTTCAGTCCCCCACCTGGTGAGCTCCCTACACTATACCAATAAGAGTCCTTGGGCAAGACTCCCAACACCACCTTCACCTCCCTGTGTAAAATGATCCAATTGTAAGCCGCTCTGGAAAAGAGCGTCAGCCAAATGCCGTAAATGTAAATTTATTTGCAAGGGAATGCAGTGATTGGTTAATATATAATTTATTATCCTGTTATTGGTTAAGCTATGATTGATTAGCCTGTGATTGGTTAACATACGATTGATTAGCCTGTGATTGGTTACCTGTGATTGTTAGCCTGTGATTGTTATCCTGTGATTGGTAGCCTGTGATTGGTTACCCTGTGATTGTTATCCTGTGATTGGTTACCTGTGATTGTTGGCCTGGAATTGGTTACCTGTGATTGGTTACCCTGTGATTGGTTACCTGTGATTGTTGGCCTGTAATTATTAGCCTGTGATTGGTTACATGTGATTGGTTACCTGTGATTGTTAGCCTTTATTGTTAGCCTGTGATTGTTAGCCTTTATTGTTAGCCTGTGATTGTTAGCCTGTGATTGTTAGCCTGTGATTGTTAGCCTGTGATTGTTAGCCTGTTATTGTTAGCCTGTGATTGGTTACCTGTGATTGTTGGCCTGTAATTATTAGCCTGTGATTGGTTACCTGTGATTGGTTACCTGTGATTGGTTACCTGTGATTGTTAGCCTTTATTGTTAGCCTGTGATTGTTAGCCTGTAATTGTTAGCCTGTGATTACTGTGACTGGCTACTGAATAACTGTTAGTTTAAAACTAGTAGTTACCTCATAAATGAAATGTAGTAAAATATATTACAGCACTGTTTTGTGTTTTTGGGTTTAACCCACTGTGCAATAAACAATAGTAATGATGATTTGCAGTAATCCTGTGGATTGTATCACACATTTGAGTAAAGTAAATTGAACGCAGCAGTTTTTTCAGTGTTGCAGCCACAGAGGGAGTTGGGCAGGGTAGCTGAGGGCATCAAAACAGAAAGCCCCTCCCAGAAGGATGCGTCCTTAAGGGCAGCGCTGCTTTAGAGCAGATCCCTCACTTCAGCCCGTCTCAGAGCACTCAGACACTGAGCTGTTTCTCAAGACGACTGTTGCAAGAATCGTCACCATGCAGTTGTTCATTCTCTCCGCTCTGCTCTTCCTGGGTGAGTTTCATTTTCTCCGCTCTGTCTTGTGTGATTCAGCGAGGTACGACGCCGAAACCCCCCAGCAGTAGTTTCAGCGGAACACACTTTGGTTAGAAATAATTATGCGGTTATTTTGATAAAAGTCAATGTGACTCAAAGATTAACAGGAAAAAAGATGTTGGTACAGAAAGAAGTCAGTTCAGGGTGAGGAGAATATTCCTCAATGCATCTACTATGAATTATTCAGTATCTACTATTATTCAGCATCTACTATGAATTATTCAGTATCTACTATGAATTATTCAGTATCTACTATGAATTATTCAGCATCTACTATGAATTATTCAGTATCTACTATTATTCAGTATCTACTATGAATTATTCAACATCTACTATGAATTACTCAACATCTACTATGAATTATTCAGTATCTACTATGAATTATTCAACATCTACTATGAATTACTCAACATCTACTATGAATTATTCAGCATCTACTATGAATTATTCAGTATCTACTATTATTCAGTATCTACTATGAATTATTCAGTATCTACTATGAATTATTCAGCATCTACTATGAATTATTCAGTATCTACTATTATTCAGTATCTACTATGAATTATTCAACATCTACTATGAATTACTCAACATCTACTATGAATTATTCAGTATCTACTATGAATTACTCAGTATTCACTATGAATTATTCAGCATCTACTATGAATTATTCAGTATCTACTATGAATTATTCAACATCTACTATGAATTATTCAGTATCTACTATGAATTACTCAGTATCCACTATGAATTATTCAGTATCTACTATGAATTATTCAGCATCTACTATGAATTATTCAGTATCTACTATGAATTATTCAACATCTACTATGAATTATTCAGTATCTACTATGAATTACTCAGTATCCACTATGAATTATTCAGTATCTACTATGAATTACTCAGTATCCACTATGAATTATTCAGCATCTACTATGAATTATTCAGTATCTACTATGAATTATTCAACATCTACTATGAATTATTCAGTATGTACTATGAATTACTCAGTATCCACTATGAATTATTCAGTATCTACTATGAATTATTCAACATCTACTATGAATTACTCAACATCTACTATGAATTATTCAGTATCTACTATGAATTACTCAGTATCCACTATGAATTATTCAGCATCTACTATGAATTATTCAGTATCTACTATGAATTATTCAACATCTACTATGAATTATTCAGTATCTACTATGAATTACTCAGTATCCACTATGAATTATTCAGCATCTACTATGAATTATTCAGCATCTACTATGAATTATTCATTAATCTACTATCAAACTAATGTGTAAGTTCTGTAGTTGTGATAAATTGTAATATGGACCTGCACATTAACAAAGCTAACTGGATTCTTAACACACATTCCATAACATGACACCAATGACTTTGATCCACATGAAATTCAACAGGCATTTACAGAGTAGACCCTTAGGCCGCTGTCGTACACTGTGCAGTAGCTTCGCTGTAAAAAGCTTTGCTTTACCGTAGAATCTGTGTTCACAGCGTTTATAACAACAGTTTATAGCATAACTTGCTCAGTGCACGTTGAATGTGTGATAGGAGAGCCGTGAATGGTTCTGCCCACGTGAACAAAGAGTATGTGTGAAAAACTGCACACAGGAAACTGTGCGGTGTCGGAGGCGTCTGAAGTGGTCGAACATGCTTTGATGCATGAAGCCTCTCTGGACCACTCCGGAGATGAAGACCTCGTTCTGCAGAACGCCTCCAAACAGCCCACCCTCCAGCCCAAACAGAGCCCGCCGCTGGTGGGGATCTACACCCTGGCCCGGCAGGGCCGCGTGTGCGTGAGGGCGTCTCTGGGAGTGGAGTTCACGGTGATAGAGAACAAGGTACCACGCGACATCACTTCAGCACTTTTTATCCCCCTCTCAGCACTAAAGGCCTCGAGTGAGAACACACTCTGTTCACACTTCACTGAGGGAGCTGCACACAACACACACAGAACAGCGGTCACAGGGCACAGAGGGCACTAAAAACCCACTTTAACTGCATGTGGAAAGGTTCAGAAACACATAAGAACACATAAAATGCTCAAAAATAGAAAAACACCTGCATCAAAATTGTTTGCAAACATTTAAAATCCTCACAAAACAGGATTAAAACACACACACACACACATTTTCTAAACCGCTTATCCTTCTGGGTCACGGTGGGAGCTGGAGCCAAGCCCAGCGGTCGACAAAAAACCCTAAACTATACTTAAAATATCTAAGAAACCACTCATATCTAAAAAATATTGTTCACAAATACTCACAAAACACAAATACAGTGTGACCGCCCAGGACCTCTGTGCTTAAAAACAAATGATCACAAAAAACACTCAAAATAGAAAAAAGAACTGTCTTAGTGCGCATATGTGAAATACTCCTGTAAAATTGCAAATTGGTCACAAAAAAATCCTAAAATTACAATCAAAAAGGTCTGAAATACAGTACACATTGTTCAGAAACGCTCACAAAATTAAAATAAGGTCTGACAGCACAAGATATCTGTAATTAAAATATACAAATAGTCACAAAAATGCTTAAAATAGAAAATAAAAATGTCCTATGTTTGAGATGTTACAGTATAACTTACTCACAAAACAGAAAAACAACCTGTAAAATTAGAAATTGTTCACAAAAACCCTAAAACTCCACTTAAAACCAGTATTATCTCTGAAAATACAATATAAATGGTTCACTAATAGTCACAAAACAGAAATAAAGTACAATAAATACAAAAAACACTTAAAATAGGACAAAAAGAATGACAGTGAACCCTCCCCAAGAAAAACTACACGTAAAAATGTCCTTCATAGAACCTACACAGGAAAAATGATCACAGGATGATGAAGATGAAGATTGAGCAGCCGTGGGCTGGAGGTCAGGGAACTGGCCCTGAGACCGGAAGGTCGCCGGTTCGATCCCCAGAGCCGACAGTCCATGACTGAGGTGTCCTTGAGCGAGACACCTAACACCCAACTGCTCCCCGGGCGCCGTGGATAGGGCTGCCCACCGCTCCGGGCAAGT
This sequence comes from Pygocentrus nattereri, assembly GCF_015220715.1. NCBI lineage: Eukaryota > Metazoa > Chordata > Actinopteri > Characiformes > Serrasalmidae > Pygocentrus > Pygocentrus nattereri. The sequence continues at coordinate 1,860,284 of NC_051225.1, forward strand.
GTGCTCACTGCCCCCTAGTGTGTGTGTTCACTAGTGTGTATGTGGTGTTTCACTGCACTGATGGGTTAAATGCAGAGGTGGAATTTCCCCGTTTGTGGGATTAAAAAAGTATCACTTAATAAAACTAAAAAACTGTAGTCAAGTTAAGACAAAAGTCTTATTACACACTTCGATAACCTGAGAACCTGAGAACCCTGCAGCTGCTGAATAATAAGGCTTAGTGTGTAATAAGCCTGAGATTTCGAGGGACCAAGTGAACTGAGGAACTACGTGGATAGAACGGAAAAAAAGGAAAGTCGGCCTCTTTATTTATTTATTTATTTAGTATTTTTATTTGGTATTTGTATTTATCAGTATAACAGAAATGATGCTCGCTAGTCAGTGTAATTACAGTCTAAATGTATCAGGTTTCACTACATTTTGATCTAAATTTCATGTAAACCCTTAAAACTGAACATCAAATCTGCCTTCAGAGCAGTTGCTGAGAGGTCCACTCTGGTCAGTCAAATGGATAAGCGTGTTTAACTGGAGCTTTCTGTGTAGACGGGAATTTAACTGATGTTCAAGTCATAAAATGTTCTCCATAATCCAGTGTGAGGTGTAAACAGAGGTTCAGAGAGTTTGGTGTGAAACAGTTCAGACGTCTTCACAGTGGTGGTGATGGGAACCAGACGTCGCCATGACTACAACACAGATATAGACACTTTATTTACCATCCAGAACCACCAGAGAACCTACACGAGTCTTCTGAGCTTATATGGAATGCTGATGATGGAAAACAGTGGAAAATCTGGAATAACGAGTTTTCTTTGGGGACTATTTTGCCGCACAGCGCCCTGCATGTCTCCCTCCACCATGAATGGAGTTGAAGTTCTCTAAACTCTCATAAAACAGCGTCTCAGTCATCAGGCAGTGAATTCAGAACCAGTTCATGTAGGAACTTTCTGTAGGAGCTTTTAGAGGGACGTCTGGTTCCCATCACCACCACTGTGAACAGTTCTGACTCAGTCAGTTTATCTAGAACAGAGAGTTTCACACCAAACCGCTCTGACCGACTGTTCAAATCTATTTAATTTAATGAATAATTTCGAGAAATTTAGAGAATTCTCTGTTAATCACTGAAGACAGCATTATTTACAACATATACATTAAAAAAGCATATAAATCATAGAAGTAAACACAATTAATTTACATGAAACTCGTCAAGACTCATCACAGGTACCATTTAACACTCATTAGGCATTTTGTTGTCTGAAACATTCTAAATAGTTTACGTTTTATTTCACATTTCATATTATTTTAAATGACTTTTATTGAGCTTATTATTGACCAAATGTTCTGCACTACATTTCAGAGTCTAATATCCGACTTTTTCCTCCTACATTTTGAGAAATCTGTCGTTCTTTTGGTTTCTGTGTGTATAAAAACGTAACATGTCAAAACGAAAGAAGCGCAAAGCCAGAGCACCAATCAGGGCCCAGCGGTCACTTTGTTTAGAGCTGGTTTTGACCTGTCGGTCATACCGACCCAGTGCAGCACGCGGTTCAACGTCAGCGCAGCAGCGTAAAACTTTGGGAGAGTCTGTTCAACATAAATGATGAACTAACCTAACTTTGTGTAAATAGAGCTCAATATAGAAATATGTCCACATATGCAGTCGAGACTGACGCGGCTTTTTTCTGAATTTCTACAAACACCATTTCATTTTATAGTAAATGAGTTTGGGCTGGTTTATGTTTATGAACAGACGCCTACAGATCAACATAGTAAAGGAGCTCATCTGTGATCCTGAGTTTAAAGCCAGTTTTTATTCAACTTAAACTTGGAACTAAGTTGTAAATAAATCTGAAACTGAAACTTTGCTTGTGTGTAAAAAGTGATTTCAGAGCCACTCGGTTCTCCCTGATGGAAACTGTTTACCTTCAGTGTTTTGTGCTTCTGATCATTTTAATAGACGTCAGCGTCACTAATTAATGACGTTCTATTAAAAGACTGGTTTACCAAGAGAGACGCTGGAGGACTTTCACCTGAAATGAGTTCATGAAGCCAGTCTGGTTATAAAAATGATAACAGGACATCAGAGCCAGAATTACTCTTTTAGTACTTTTACTTTATACTTAAGTACATTTGAAGGGAAATACTTTAGTACTTTTACTCAAGTGGAGGTCTAAAGGGAGGAACTTCTACTTTTACTGGAGGAATATTTTACCTTGGGGGTCTCGACTTTAACTCAGTACATGGTTTGTGTACTTCGTCCACCAGTGGAAAAAAGTAATCAACTTATCAAATTAATTAATAACAATTAATTATTAGCAAAAATTATGCTCCCCAATCAGTGCCATTCCAGTGTAAATGTATCAGGTTTCACTTAATTCTCATCTAATTTTCATCTAAAGCCTTAAAACCGATCATCAAATCAATTAATCAAGTTATTCAGTAACCTGATTAATTGATTGTCAAAGCTACTGTCAGTTCATTAGAGCTCTGGTTCTGTAAAGCAGCTTCTTGATGAGGCCTGCAGTGAAAAGTTCAGCACTGAATTAAACACTTTCCTGTTCATTTTGCAGAAGAGCTCGTTTTTCAACATTGATCCTAAATCCACAAGGGCAACCGGTTACTGTGGAGACCAGAGGGCCGTACTGTCTCTCGTTTTTGATGGAGGAAATCTGGAGTTCACGTTCATCAAGGTAGGCAGCATCACTGTCTTCCCTCTGCTTGTGAGCACCACCTTTAGTGTCTAAATGCTTGTGCAATAACGTTCAAACCACCAGTGGAACTGAATTCTGTTTACTCACCAACATTAACCTCTTCAACTCCTCGGGACCACCGGTGGCTCCAAACCGCACTCGGTCATGTTCTCCATAACGTTCATACTCCATAAGCTCCATTCAGAAGCTGGGCGTCGTGTGAGGCTGTAGCTCTTCTCTCCAGTCTAATAGACGGTGATGTCATTTTAAACCCTTATAATAAAAGAAGCTGAACTCAGTTTGTTTTTCTACTGAAAGTCGACCCGTTTTTCCCCAAATCTGGGCTCTAAACTATAAACAGACGGCGTCTCTTCAGTGATCTGCTCTGGAAACATCACTTTTAGAAAATAACGCAAAGAGCAGCGCAGATTTTTGGCTTTCAGCAGTGAATTGTGAGCATATAGTGAAATGTGGAGATCATAAAACACACGTTCTGTTCATTTGAGGGGAGATTTTACAATGAATAAATTAATAAATGAAATAAAATGAAAATTTACATTTATTTCATGCAGTTACTGAATAATTTGCCTTATGATTTGGTAACAAAAAGTCAGATATATTATAATATTTTTCAGCCGATGGTCCATCTGTCACGTCTGCGGAATGCAGTCGATTACCACAGACGGTCATTTCAAGTAGTTTCTCAAGACGTTTTTACTTACAAAACAACAGAAAAACCACTGACTGGGAAGAACACTTAGAATAGAAGTCAATGGGCAGCTGCTTTGACAACTGCTGCTCAGTATAAGTGCAGCTCTATTTAACACAGTTATACATAGAGGAGGGCGGGGCACACTGAAAAAATGGCACGTTGTCAAGTGAAATGATCTTAAATCTAGTCAGTATGTCGCTGCTGTCGGAACAAAACCTCATATCTAGAGAATGGTCACTTTACAGGAGAAGGAAAAAACATACTTTACTTTTAATGTAAGTCAATGGAACCAGACTTTTTTACAAGTCATTTTGGGCCATTTCTTTTGGTCCATTCATCATGAAATTTATTTACAATATAAAGAGCAACAGGCGTTTTCAAATTATGCCAAAAACTGAAAAAATGTCAAAAACTGAGATACAAGGTTTTCTTTTCTGACAACAGCGATATCTATCTATATTTCCCATTTTGGAGATATTTCTGCACTGATTATAAGATTATCTACCTTATTTCTAGACATCTTTTACTTGTTTTAAGTAATTTTATTAAGTAAAATTTTCTCACTACACTGGCAGATCACTTCAAGCTCATTTCCTGCAAGCACAGTGAGATAATTTCACTAAATATATTCACTTAAAACAAGTGAAAAATGTCTAGAAATAAGGCAAGTCATATTAAATTGAGCTTATAACAATCCCAACATTGGATTTATTGATTATTGTTAGGATAATTTTACTTAAGATCTAATTTTTTTTGCAGTGCACAGCCTAACATGTTTTAGTTTTTTGTGAAATAAGTTTTAAAATACTGGTACCACTTTATTCGGATGGTCCAAAGTAAATGCCTTGTGGTTACTCAGTCTGCCTTTAACTCACATTCATCTAAATATCGATGAAGTGCACCTGAACTTGAAGTTGAGTCTGAAAGAATACATTAAATCTAGCCCTAAACCTAAACCTAAACCTAACCTTAACTTCAAACCTGAACCTCAACCTACTCCTAGAGCTAACCCTGACCTTGATGCTGAGACTCGACCGAGTATCACCAGAAAGTTTGTTAGTAATTTAAGTATCTGTAGATCATCGATACGGACCATCCAAATAAAGTGTGACCATAATATTTAAGCTGGATTGATCATATTTATATACAAGCAACATAAACATCTGTGATACAAGCAAAGCCCTGGACTTTGTTTCTAGCTCCTACCGTTCAAGTGCAACACCTGCTAGAATCGTCTGATCAATCAGTGCAAGCAGAGTTAATTCATTATAATTCTGCGCTTAATAGACGAATCTATTATACAGCCAAACTGCTTTATATATGAGCGTCTATCACACAGACACATCAACTGATTCTATATCAACACTGACAGGAGGCTGTGTGTCAAAAACAACGACGGACTTATTTAAAAAACAGTCAAATATGAGCGTTGATTCTGAATAACCACAGCTTCAGCAGCTGATGATGTCAATTTCATTAAAATACACGCTTAAAATGATGGTTCTTCAAGGGTTCTTTAGCAAAGACGGGTTCTATGAAGGACTATGAACACTTTGCACGATTAAAAGGCTCTTTGCATCGTGAAAGCGTTCTTCAGGTTGGCAGAGAATGTGCTGTAGATGTTTCTATATAGAACCTTTTTTTTACCAAAGGTTCTTCTGTTGTAACAAGCCTGACATCATAACAATAGAAGAACCCTTTTTTGGTGCTATATTTCAAAAAGGTTCTACATAGAACCATCTACAGCACATTCCCTGTCGATCTGAAGAACCCTTTCACAATGCGAAGAACTCTTCAATCACACAGAGTGTTCTTTGAGTGTTCATAGTTCTTCATAGAACCTGGTCTTCACTAAAGAATGTTTTCTGCTCCTTTTCATTCACTCTGAAACATGATGGTTCTTCAAAGGTTCCTTAGTAAAGACGATGGCTGTGTATAGAAGCATCAGCTCTCAAAGAATCATCTGTGTGATTGAGGTGTTCTTCGCATGGTGAGATGGTTCTTCAGATTGATGGAAAATGTATATATATATATATAGAACGTTCTTCTAAGGTGATAAAGGTTCTTCTATGGTAATAAGCCTGGCATTATAATAATAATAATTGAAGAATCATTTTTGGTGCTACATAGAACCCTTTTCAAAAAGGTTCCATGTAGAATATGTTTTATGCTTTGATGTCTCTTGCAGGAAGGCAGTCTGTCCTACGTTAGCAAACTGAGGGCCACCCTGACGCCAAAGCCTCCATGCATAAAATGCAAAAGTAAGTAGTGTTGATGATAAAAATCACTGTTGTCGGACCAAAACCTCTCCAAATCTCCAAAACTGTAACTTTACAGGAGAAGGTAAAAACATACTCTACTTTTAATGTAAGTCAATGGAACGAGACATTTTTCCAGGTCATTTTAGGTCATTTCTTTTGGTCCAATCATCTTGGGATTTACACACAATATATAGGACTATAAGTATTTTCAAATTATGCCAAAAACTAAAAAACGACAAAAATGGAGATGCGAGGTTTGACCATTTAAAATCTTTATATCTGCATAAATATCTGCATTAATATCTGAGTGTATCTCTTATCTTTAATATATTGTGTGTTATCAGAGCTTTAACTGCCTGTTTCAGTTATTAAGCTGTGCTGGTCCGGCTGCTCCGTCTGACTGACCGGCTGCGCCGCCTGACTTTTCACACTAATTTCACATTAAACAGGCGTCTGCATGGACACCCGCAGAAACCTTTGATCTTCAACTCGAGGTTATAATTACATTGTTTCTAATAAATAAACATTATAATAATAACTCCACATGTTCCTGGTTCTCCTGAGCTCAGAACAACCCGGCATGGTAAACGGAACCGTTCTGACCACGACTCAAACATCGCATGCTTCACAAGATTGGCGTTGCATCACAAAGGCCGCATGGCATCTTCTTTATGATGTAATACCCTGGCCACTCTTTCGCAAAAAAGCATTTCAAAATAAAAGACCTTTGATTTTGGTTGTGCCGTCTGACATGAGGAAGTAAGACCTTGAGGACAAAAGTTTTTCAGTGAGTTGAGAGCTTTTACATTTGCCTGTAATTATTTTGCAACATGGTTTTTATTTTCAAACATACAATCAAACTATTTTAATTAGAATTTTATAAATAAATTACCTTTTTTTTAAAGTTTACTTAATCAGCCCATATGGTTGGACGGTTGCACCACCTGACATTTTGGATGCAAAAAAGAAGCTAAAATGAATTTTAAATGGATGCACTGAAAAATATACAAGAGATATTGCTGAATAATTCGATATGTCATGTATTTATGAAATTATTTTTTTGGGAAAGTAATGGACTTAAACAATGCTCATCATGTTAATGACCCCTACACAATTTTCCCGTTATTGGATCAGGCAAAACATGAAGTTTGCTTCTTTATTTTTAGCACCGGATCTCCAAAGCTAATGTAGCTAACAAGTAATGAAAGCTTATGCCCCAGTGATTAGCATAGTGCTAACTGCATGCCTAAATCATCGCAGGCTCGCCTGAAACCATGTGCTGTAGTTGTTCAGTGTCTCTAACAGGCTTGATTATATTTATTATATTTCTGACACTGTATGACTCACTGCTATCTATAAATATGGATTAAAGCATGAATTGAATTCAGTGTTCCAGGTGGCTGCTACTGTTTACGCTATGCTAATGTGCTTTAGTCCATGTTTATTGATAACAGTGAGTCATACAGTGTCAGAAACCACACAGTCAAGTCTATTAGAGATACTTAAAGGAAATCTGTAATCAAAATGGTGTAGTGAAATGACTCAGACGTCTTTACAGTGGTGGTGATGGGAACCAGGGGTCGCCATGACTACAACACAGATATAGTCACTTTATTTACCATCCAGAACCACCAGAGGACCTACACGAGTCTTCTGAGCTTATATGGAATGTTGATGATGGAAAACAGAGGAAAATCTGGAATAATGAGTTTTCTTTGGGGACTATTTTGCCGCACAGCGCCCTGCATGTCTCCCTCCACCATGAATGGAGTTGAAGTTCACTAAACTCTCATAAAACAGCGTCTCAGTCATCAGGCAGTGAATTCAGAACCAGTTCATGTAGGAACTTTCTGTGAGGAGCTTTTAGAGGGACGTCTGGTTCCCATCACCACCACTGTGAGCAGTTCTGACTCTAGAATGGAGCGTTGCTCCCTGGATTACTCTGTTTACGTCTTAAATATGATGTTATACAGAAAATTAGGGAAACACTGGCAAAATTCCCCTGTAACCTGTTAATCTTAGCTAGTTTTCTATTTATTGTTTTCTTTTGTATGTGTATTTATATTTCAGGCTAAATGTTGCTATAAAAATAGATGGTAAATTAGTGGAAAATCTGAGAGGAAAAAAAAAATTGGGGGGGACTATTTTCATTTAAGCACTTCAGACGTCTGGTTCCTATCACCACCACCGTGAACAATTCTGACTCCAAACCACTCTGAATCGCTTTGTTTACATCTTAGCTGTTTAATTATGCAGAAATGTTGGAATTGCTCTGTGACCCTTTAAAATTAAATGCAAATTCCATTCAAAGGCTTGTTATTCAGTAACCACAGGGACTTCAGTGTAACCTGGCTGAGCTGTTGTTAGATTATAGAAGAGTGTGCACAGCAAAAAATAGTATTTTGTCAAGTGAAATGATCTGAATTGTAGTCGATGTAGCTAATATTTCCCATTGTAGATGGCTGTGTATTTATTATAAGATGATCTAGCTTATTTCTTGTTACTTTTCATTTGTTTTGAGTAATTTTCTTAAATAAAATCATCTCATTATACTGGCAGATCATTTTGTGAATTTCACACTCATTTCTTACAACAAACAAAATCGGTAAGACTTCATTCCCACTGTAGATTCTTTGTAAACGTTCAGTACGTCTTTAAATAACATTCGACTAAACATCCATTAAATGCAACTGATTGTGAAGTTAAGTGATACTTGGCTGGTCCACTGCAGGCGCTTCTTAAATCCTCAGTTGGCCTTTAAATACATTCGACCATTATATATATATATATATATATATATATATATACCCACTGAATTCAACTGAACTTCAAGTTAAAGCTAACCCTCACCTTAACGCCAAGGTAAGAACTACATGTCCTCCTAACCCTAACCTGGTAATCAACTGGACATCATCAGAAAGTCTGTTAATGGGTTAAGTCTCTGTAGAGCATCTATAGACCATCCAAATAAAGTGTGACCGCAAAATTCTCTGCCGATATAGGAGATAATTTCACTTGAAACAAGTAAAAAACATCTAGAAATACGGTAAATAGTCTTACAATAAGCTCACAGCGATCGTAACAAGAGAAATATTCGATTTATTGACTCTATGCAAGGTTCATTTCACGTGACAAGACAGAATTTCTCTCCTTGGCCATTTAAGGGGTTGAATTTGTGTCCAAGAAAGAGTGAAAAGGTGAAAGAACGGCGCTCGAGTTCCTCACACTCAGATACAGAACCCTGTGTGCGCTTTGAGGAAGAACAGCCACCTGTGGCGCGTATGTCTAACTGCCTCGAGATCACGAGGAAGTCTCATATGCAGAACCACCAGACCCCCCCCCCCTGCCGTGTGTGACCACAGCTGTAGCCAGTGGGCAGGAAATGACAGTAACTTAATTTGGGGGGAAAGACTGAGTAAACAATTCCAGCCTGTAAAGACGCAGCCACGTCCCCCGTTTATTCGAAATGAAGTCAAAACAAAGTAAACCCTGTTTTATTGCCGTAACTCAGACGTTAGCTATTAAAAATGGTACAAGTAGGGAAGATTTTTGGCTAAGATAATTTGGGAAAATGAAAAAGAAAAAACGCTTTGACTTTTCATTTTTAAATCTGACTGATTTTTACCGGTTTACACACGGCAGACTGTTCTGCACTTGCCGAGATTTACCATCTCAGATCTGTAAATATGAGATTAATGATTTTAGTTTAAAAGTAATTTACTGCTTTCGGTCTTTGAAATCATGAGAGATTCTTAGATTCTCTTAGAGTTTGTCTTTTTTGCCTCAAATAGTCAGGAAAACTTGTAATGGAGTAATTAACTGATAAAAAAGCTACATTAGACAAAAAATGCATCTGTACCATTTCTCTCTCTCTCTCTCTCTCTCTCTTTCACTCTCTCTTTCATTCTCTCTCTCCCTCTCTGTCTCTCTCTCTCTCTCTCTCTCTCTCTCTCTTTCACTCTCTCTTTCATTCTCTCTCTCCCTCTCTCTCTCTCTCTCTTTCACTCTCTCTTTCATTCTCTCTCTCTCTCTCTCTCTCTCTTTCACTCTCTCTTTCATTCTCTCTCTCCCTCTCTGTCTCTCTCTCTCTCTCTCTCTCTTTCACTCTCTCTTTCATTCTCTCTCTCCCTCTCTCTCTCTCTCTCTTTCACTCTCTCTTTCATTCTCTCTCTCCCTCTCTCTCTCTCTTTCACTCTCTCTTTCATTCTCTCTCTCCCTCTCTGTCTCTCTCTCTCTTTTTCTGTATCTCTCTCCCTCTCTCTCTCTCTTTCACTCTCTCTTTCATTCTCTCTCTCCCTCTCTCTCTCTCTTTCACTCTCTCTTTCATTCTCTCTCTCCCTCTCTCTCTCTCTTTCACACTCTCTTTCATTCTCTCTCTCCCTCTCTCTCTTTCATTCTCTCTCCCTCTCTCTCTTTCACTCTCTCTCTTTCTCTCTCTCTCTTTCTCTTTCTCTCTCCCTCCATCTTTCCCTCTCTCTCTCTCTCTCCTTCTCTCTCTCTTTCACTCTCTCTTTCATTCTCTCTCTCCCTCTCTCTCTCTTTCACTCTCTCTCTTTCTCTCTCTCTCTTTCTCTCTCCCTCCATCTTTCCCTCTCTCTCTCTCTCTCTCTCTCTCTCTCTTTCACTCTCTCTCTTTCTCTCTCCCTCCATCTTTCCCTCTCTCTCTCTCTCTCTCTCCTTCTCTCTCTCTTTCACTCTCTCTTTCATTCTCTCTCTCCCTCTCTCTCTCTTTCATTCTCTCTCTCTCTTTCTCTTTCGCTCTCCCTCCATCTTTCCCTCTCTCTCTCTCTCCTTCTCTCTCTTTCACTCTCTCTTTCATTCTCTCTCCCTCTCTCTCTCTTTCATTCTCTCTCTTTCTCTCTCTCTTTCTCTCTCCCTCCATCTTTCCCTCTCTCTCTCTCTCTCTTTCACTCTCTCTCTTTCTCTCTCACCCCCCCTCTCTCTCTTTTTCTCTCTTTCACTCTCCCTCTGCCCCCCCCTCTCTCTCTCTCTCCTCTCTCTCTCTCCCTCATATTATGTGGCCACACATTATATTTATCTATACAGGATGTGACCAGCAGGGCTCTGTTTAGTGCTGGTTCTTTGCTAAAATGTCTCTCCTTCTCAGGCAAAACCTATCCTGGAATTATGGACAATGAGAAGCTTTTCAAAGCCAACAGCGGCAGAAGCTTCATGTGCAAGTCTGACACGTCCCTCATTCTGGCTGACAGCCTGAGACTGAAGCTCGTCCCTCTGCAGATTCAAGCGTTTGACCTGCCCAGCGGAGCATTTGGAAAAGGTACGGACATTCTAGGCCCAATCCCCTTTAACCCCTGGGCCTGCCTCTCAGCTCTACCCCTCTGTTTTGCGCGTTCACGTCTGGGGGTGGGTGTCCCGATTCTTGTTGAGATAGAGGGGTGGGGTGAAGTGTTGGGGCTACATGACCCTCCAAACGGAGAGATATGAGAAATAAATGGCTACAAAAGTGACCACAGAAACCCACAAATGTGAGAATTTTCTCTGTTAAAAATGACAATAATCACTGTTTTATCTTAGTTTAATGCTGTTTCAGTGAATTTTGGTCATAGCAGCGACACAATTACATTGACTTCCTGCACAAAGTGATGAAAAAGAAATGCATGAAAAATGATTTGCGATTTCTGCAGCAGCTTGTTTCCATCACACTGATCTGAACCAGAAATTCTTTAGTGACATTATTTTCTGCTTTAAAAAGTTTCTTTTATTTCTACATCCCTAATTTCATGTTTTTCGCAACTTATGTAGGTTTGGTTTTCCTGACTTTCTCATAACCGGCTGATAAAGAACAGTGGGCCTCATTCCCAAATGTCTTCCTAAGTCTGTTCTTAAATGAGTTCTTGATAAAGGTCCTGGGAAAAAGTCTCCGTCAGATCCATGACGTGTTCGTAAAGCGCAGATCTGTTCTCACCTTTGTGCTCTTAGGTGTACGGAGCCTGCTGATGACATCCTGTATGAATAAAAATAAGGTGTGGGAATGCGAAGATTAAGACCTGGCCATGACTTAGTAAGGTGTGGGAATGAGATACTAATGGGTGGCCACAGGGTAGTGATGGTGTTAGTAGTAGTGGCAGTAGTAGTGATGGTGTTAGTAGTAGTGATGGTGTTAGTAGTAGTGATGATAGTAGTGGTAGTAGTAGTGATGGTGTTAGTAGTAGTGATGGTGTTAGTAGTAGTGATAGTAGTAGTGGCAGTAGTAGTGATGACAGTAGTGTTAGTAGTAGTGATGGTGTTAGTAGTAGTGTTAGTAGTAGTGGTAGTAGTAGTGATAGTATTAGTAGTAGTGATGGTGTTAGTAGTAGTGATAGTAGTAGTGATGGTGTTAGTAGTAGTGATAGTAGTAGTGGTAGTAGTAGTGATAGTATTAATAGTAGTGATGGTGTTAGTAGTAGTGATAGTAGTAGTGATGGTGTTAGTAGTAGTGTTAGTAGTAGTGGTAGTAGTAGTGATAGTATTAGTAGTAGTGATGGTGTTAGTAGTAGTGATAGTAGTAGTGGTAGTAGTAGTGATAGTATTAATAGTAGTGATGGTGTTAGTAGTAGTGATAGTAGTAGTGATGGTGTTAGTAGTAGTGATAGTAGTAGTGGTAGTAGTAGTGATAGTAGTAGTGATGGTGTTAGTAGTAGTGATAGTAGTAGTGGTAGTAGTAGTGAGGGTGTTAGTAGTAGTGATAGTAGTAGTGATGGTGTTAGTAGTAGTGATAGTAGTAGTGGTAGTAGTAGTGATAGTAGTAGTGGTAGTAGTAGTGATAGTAGTAGTGGTAGTAGTAGTGGTGTTAGTAGTAGTGGTAGTAGTAGTGATGGTGTTAGTAGTAGTGATAGTAGTAGTGGTAGTAGTAGTGATGGTGTTAGTAGTAGTGATAGTAGTAGTGATGGTGTTAGTAGTAGTGGTAGTAGTAGTGATAGTAGTAGTGATAGTAGTAGTGATGGTGTTAGTAGTAGTGGCAGTAGTAGTGATGGTGTTAGTAGTAGTGATAGTAGTAGTGATGGTGTTAGTAGTAGTGATAGTAGTAGTGATGGTGTTAGTAGTAGTGGTAGTAGTAGTGGTAGTAGTAGTGATGGTGTTAGTAGTAGAGATAGTAGTAGTGATGGTGTTAGTAGTAGTGGCAGTAGTAGTGATGGTATTAGTAGTAGTGATAGTAGTAGTGATGGTGTTAGTAGTAGTGGTAGTAGTAGTGATGGTGTTAGTAGTAGTGATAGTAGTAGTGGTAGTAGTAGTGATAGTAGTAGTGGTAGTAGTAGTGGTGTTAGTAGTAGTGGTAGTAGTAGTGATGGTGTTAGTAGTAGTGATAGTAATAGTGGTAGTAGTAGTGATGGTGTTAGTAGTAGTGATAGTAGTAGTGATGGTGTTAGTAGTAGTGGTAGTAGTAGTGATAGTAGTAGTGATAGTAGTAGTGATGGTGTTAGTAGTAGTGGCAGTAGTAGTGATGGTGTTAGTAGTAGTGATAGTAGTAGTGATGGTGTTAGTAGTAGTGATAGTAGTAGTGATGGTGTTAGTAGTAGTGGTAGTAGTAGTGGTAGTAGTAGTGATGGTGTTAGTAGTAGTGATAGTAGTAGTGATGGTGTTAGTAGTAGTGGCAGTAGTAGTGATGGTGTTAGTAGTAGTGATAGTAGTAGTGATGGTGTTAGTAGTAGTGGTAGTAGTAGTGATGGTGTTAGTAGTAGTGATAGTAGTAGTGATGGTGTTAGTAGTAGTGGTAGTAGTAGTGATGGTGTTAGTAGTAGTGATAGTAGTAGTGATGGTGTTAGTAGTAGTGATAGTGTTAGTAGTAGTGATAGTAGTAGTGATGGTGTTAGTAGTAGTGATAGTAGTAGTGATGGTGTTAGTTGTAGTGATAGTAGTAGTGGTAGTAGTAGTGATTGTGTTAGTTGTAGTGATAGTAGTAGTGATGGTGTTAGTAGTAGTGATAGTAGTAGTGGTAGTAGTAGTGATGGTGTCAGTAGTAGTGATAGTAGTAGTGATGGTGTTAGTAGTAGTGATAGTAGTAGTGATGGTGTTAGTAGTAGTGATAGTGTTAGTAGTAGTGATAGTAGTAGTGATGGTGTTAGTAGTAGTGATAGTAGTAGTGATGGTGTTAGTTGTAGTGATAGTAGTAGTGGTAGTAGTAGTGATTGTGTTAGTTGTAGTGATAGTAGTAGTGATGGTGTTAGTAGTAGTGATAGTAGTAGTGGTAGTAGTAGTGATGGTGTCAGTAGTAGTGATAGTAGTAGTGATGGTGTTAGTAGTAGTGATAGTAGTAGTGATGGTGTTAGTAGTAGTGATAGTGTTAGTAGTAGTGATAGTAGTAGTGGTAGTAGTAGTGATGGTGTCAGTAGTAGTGATAGTAGTAGTGATGGTGTTAGTAGTAGTGATAGTAGTAGTGATTGTGTTAGTTGTAGTGATAGTAGTAGTGATGGTGTTAGTAGTAGTGATAGTAGTAGTGGTAGTAGTAGTGATGGTGTTAGTAGTAGTGATAGTAGTAGTGATAGTAGTAGTGGTAGTAGTAGTGATGGTGTCAGTAGTAGTGATAGTAGTAGTGATGGTGTTAGTAGTAGTGATAGTAGTAGTGATGGTGTTAGTAGTAGTTGTAGTAGTCATAGTAGTAGTAGAAATAAAATAAAACACTAAAGCTCCAAAGTGACAGTAAAGCAGAACAGGAGCTGAACCAGCACAACAGAATCAACCCGAAAATGTAAATAAGACATAACTGTCAATGACAGTCACTGAGGAAAGCGTAGATTACTTTACCTACTGATATATTTGAGTAGAAATAAAAGTATCTGCATTTGAAAATGAAACAAGTGCTACCTGAGTAAACAGAACTAGCGGCTGCTGATCTCTGCTTGTTTTTAAATTGTCGTGTCATTGCAGAGGTGGAGTGCTGGGCGGATTACACCAAGCGGATCATTCCCATCGTGCTGGGTGCTGTAGTGGTGGGAATCATCCTCATCGCTGTGCTGGTTTTTGTGCTGACCCGTGAACGCCGTGGACAAGGCTACGAACGACTCTGAGAGCAATGATGTGAATCACTGTTTAGCACGGCACTGTAGATAGACAGCATACATACACACATACATACACATACACACACATACATACACACACATACACACACATACATACACATACATACACATACACACATACATACACATACACACACATACATACACATACATACACATACACACACATACACACATACATACACACACATACACATATACATACATACATACACACATACATACACATACATACACACACATACATACACATACACACACATACATACACACACACAAACATACATACATACACACACATACACACACAAACATACATACCTCACACATACATACATACATACATATGTACTATAATAAATAGTTTTTAGAGTTTCTTCTGAAATAAGGGTGTTATTAATGGGTCTGTGCTGCAATAACAGCCTCTCTTTTCTGAGACGGCTTTAGATCATTGGAACATTGCTGTGAGGATCTGATTGAGCATTATTGAGGTCAGGTACTGATGTTGGATGGTCAGTTCTGGGTCACTCCAACTCATCCCAAAGGTACTGGATGGAGCTCCATCACTCCAGAGGACACAGTTCCACTGCTCCACAGCCCAGTGCTGGGGGGCTTTATACCCCACTATGCCATGCTTAGCACTGGGCATGGTGACCTCAGGCTCATGTGCAGCTGCTCTGTAGTTTTAATGTCTTTTAATGACTTTTATTAAATGATATCTTTTAGTGACCTTTAATGTCTTTAGAACATCCTGTGCTCCAGTGTCTGCTACAACAGTGCATGATTTTACATTCTCAAAAGTTTTTTTAGGTTTTCCATCATACACAGGCTGTAAATGTGGTTCTTTACCTTCACTTAAGCATTGCTGGCTTTTTGTTGTGTGTACGGAGGGGAACTGGTGTTCTCAGGTTGTGAAATTTGGGCTTGTGATGTGTAATAATGTAATGCAGCTTGCATAAGCAGCTAAAGCAACTAACTCGTTTCACTGATTTCAGTGTGAGAGTGAGAGTTTCACATTAAAATATGGAAACTGAATGTGGAATTTGGTCCTTTATTTGGTTTATTTGCACTGATTGGTCAAACCAGGAGCTGCTTTTTAACTACATATAATACTGGGCTTCCTCGAGGAGGAGAGGCTTGGAGATGGGTAAACACACACACTGACATCCAGAAAATCAGTTATTTATATATATATATATATATATATATATATATATATATATATATATATATATATATATAATCAATTACTATTCTATACATTTTGTTTATTCAAATATTAAGTTTTCTATTTTTCATTTTTGCAAATAAACACAAACTACTACAAACTACACAAATAAATAGATTTTGAAAATATGTCTTGGGTGCCTAAGACTTTTGCATAGTACTATATGTATATATATACTTATCTCAACATACAGTGATCAAAACACCGATCAGGCGTAACGTTCTGACCACCTCCTCGTTTCTACGCTCACTGTCCACTTTATCAGCTCCACTGACCGTATAGCTGCACTCTGTAGTTCTACAGTTACAGACTGTAGTCCATCTGTTTCTCTGATACTCTGTTACCCTGTTCTTCAGTGGTCAGGACCCCCATGGACCCTCAGAGAGCAGGTACTGTTTGGGTAGTGGGTCATTCTCAGCACTGCAGTAACACTGACGTGGTGGTTGCGGCATGTTGTGCTGGTGTGAGTGGATCAGACAGCAGAGTTTTTAAACACCTATGATTACAACCCATATCAGTATAAAACACATTGCTGCTACACTAAATGGGTAAACAGCAGCAAAATAATCTAAAATAACAAAGTGAAATACAATCAAATAAATTAATAACATTATTATTATTAATAATAATAATAATAACTAAAACGTCTAATTTTAACCAGAGGGCTTCAAAATATGCTGCAAAGCTCCCGATTTCTGAGGAGAGTAACTGACCATTTATTAATTTATACGATCCAGCGCTGCATTTTTATTTGACATCTTTTTAATTCATTCTGAAAACGGGTCTTCATAAATAAAATGTGTTACAGACAAACGAGACGAATAAAATCTTTATAATCTAATAATTAATACCATAAAAGAAACAAGGCGCCTCCACGCCTCCGCATCCTCTAATCCTATTGGTTAAAACCGACTACGGGCCGCCGTGAGGCTCAAAACCGCTCGCTGGCTAGGCAACATTAGCTCACCTGTCATTATTATCTACGTTATTATTCGAGCTCCGTTCCGTCGGAGACCCGGAATAAATAGCTGGTCGACTTCTGCTTCACCGCAGAAAAGGAAGCCGTGATATCTGTTAAATCGGCCGATGGAAATGAGCCGGTTTTAAGCGGTCGGTTAGCTTAGCTTAGCGTAACTTAGCTTAGCTTAGTTTGTGAAGATGGCAGCTGTCCTGCAAACCCCGCTCAGTCGCGGACTGAGAGCTCAGATACAGTAAGATTTCACACTTATTTAAGCTCTTTATCTGCCCGGTACACTTCTGGCATTCGTCTGTTTAGCGGACAGTAACGAGTGGGCACGAATTAGGGAGAACGCGTTGCGTTTATCTCCTGGGTTCACTGCGAAAGCGACAGAGTTGCCTGGCTGCTGGTGATTCCTGCTCAATTTCTGAGGTTAACCGACTAAACTGTCCTGCAAACAGACGTTTTACACCAAAAAGCAGCTCAGAAAAAGTGCTCAGCTTCGTCTGCGCTGCTTCAGCTGCTTCACAGGTTCTCGGGATAACAGCAGCCGCTCTGTGTGCGGAGCAGCTTCAGCTGCAAGGTGAAAGACACCCAGGGTGGATGTGCTTGGGGTGTTGGTTCACACTGGGTGTATTACAGTAAGTCAAGTGATACTTGTTTAATCCCACAAACGGGGAAGTTCCACCTCCGCATTTAACCCATCCGTGAAGTGAAACACCACACACACACTAGGGGGCAGTGAACACACTTGCCCGGAGCGGTGGGCAGCCCTATCCACGGCGCCCGGGGAGCAGCTGGGGGTTAGGTGTCTTGCTCAAGGACACCTCAGTCATGGACTGTCGGTGCTGGGGATCAAACCGGCGACCTTCCCTAACCTCCAGCCCACGACTGCCCCCTTAAAGCCTGTGGCAGACGCTGTGATCCAGAGCACCTTACAATTTGATGATTTTACACAGGAAGGCGAAGGCGGTGTTGGGAGACTTGCCCAAGGACTCTTATTGGTACAGTGTAGGGTGGTTACCCAGGTGGGGCATTGAACCCCAGTCTACAGCATGGAAGGCTGTGTTACCCACTACACCAACCAACCACCTCTTTGGTCTATTCTCAGGCTAAAAGTGGGTGTAACGGAGTAGTTGATGAACCCAACGTGGCTTTTGTATGGAAGCACGTTTCCTCCACTGGAGAAGAGTGTATGAATAGTAGAGGCGGGCGATATGGTAAAAATATTGTATACTTTAATATATTTTCACGAGACGCATCACGATATTTAGTTTTTCTAAGATTTAATAACTTGAAACGGACATTGCAGAACCTTTAGTGCCATACACAGTAGTAATAATAAAAAGATTGTGCAACTAAAGTGATACTTATTCAGTAATTTACAGACCACGCCGCACTAAATCCAATTAAGCATGCCTAATTAGGCTCTGTAATGAGACACGTAGTCAGTGTTCTCTAAATACTGAATATATCTGCCATAATTTGTTATGATAAAATAGTCATATCGCCCACCCCTATGACTATGTATTTCATAATAATGACAATTTCTTTCCTAATTATGAGAAAGTAACGTTATGTTTGCATTCATATAACATTATTGTTCAATACCATGTGCAGTAATTACTTTCTGTTAGTTTTCAATATCGTTTCCAGCGTGACTGTTAATATCATGTGCAATATCACTTTTCAACTTTTCTATGTTAGCTTACTTATTTTTTAATACATTTATTCTGCTTTTTGTTGTAGTTTTATTGGGCATATTTATATGGTATATTTATAGTTTATTGTTTTTATACTAGTTTTGTATTTTTTTTTTTTGAGCAGCACAACAATTTGGCACGAATTTCCTCTGGGATTTACAAAGTTCGTCTTAGACTTTGTCATTATTATGACCGGCTAATTGGCCGTAAATCGCGGTCATTAGAAAACGTCGTGTCCCCACAGTGGTGACTTTACAGGAGAAGGAAAAAACATACTTTATTTTTAATGGAAGTCAGAGGATCCAGAGGTTTTTACAAGTGATTTTGGGCCGTTTCTTTCGGTCCATTCATCATGAAATTTACTCAAAATGTGAGGGGCAACGGGCGTTTTCTAATTACGTCAAAAAAAGGCCAAAAACGCAGACGCTAGGTTTTCTTCTGACGGCAGCGATATATCATTTTTTCCCCCAGTGGTGGAAATGGGCTTCCGTACTTCTGAACCTCCCTTTCAACTGAATATGACCCAAGTCCTCTCCCTCCTGTTGTGTCCTTGACAGTGGAAAGTCTGTTTGTTTACAAAACCTGCCTCATTCTGGAGTGAAATGACCTCTATTGTCTCTTCCCCCCGATGCAGGAAACTAATATGGACCAAGAGCTGGGTGAGGCATGCATCAGTGGGTAAGTGCAACCAGGAGCGTAGCTAGAACTTTCAGAGTGGGGTGACCCGGTTAGACCCAGAGATTTAACTGGGGTGTCACGCTGCCAGGAGAAGAAAACGAAATAAAATAGCGTTACTGAATTAAGATGAAGTAAATAGTGATGCATTGATTTTCAGTATGAATGAAATATTGTAGCTACACAGTTATTGCCAAAACTAAATTGGGTAGAATTTTTAGACCGCTCTGTCTTTAGAGCCAGGACCAGGAGTCCTTTAACAAGGAAGCCTACAGCACACGCAGGGTTGGCATAGCCAATCAAAAGGATTGCACAGTCGCCACCAGCGCAGTAAACTAATTACAGGCAGCGTTATTTCAATTCAGACTCCTATAACTGACTGGTAACTAACCAGAGGGCAGATTTTCATTGTTGCCTGCGTGACTGACTGTCTCCGTAAGTGTGTGGCCTGAAGGGTGGGCATGCTTCATGTCAGGATGCCCCCAGTCACCTCTGGCCCCCTCTTGAATGCAACATGATCAACACGATCTCAACAATGTTCTCAAATTAGATGATATACATTATGCAGGCTGCTGTATTGCCACAGCTGCTGTTTAGAGTGGCCGTTAGGACGAAATCTGACACCATGTTATAGAAAACGTTCTCATGAGTCACAATTAAGTATCACAATATTTAGTTATTCTGAGAATTTGGAACCGGCAGAATTAGGGCTGAACGATTTGGGGAAAATATCAAATTGTGATTTTCCTGACCAATATAGCAATTGTGATTTAAATGCAATTATTTTCTATACATTTCTTTCCAGGCCTGTTTTTTAAGCCAAAAAGATCAGAATATCCCATTTTTATGGTATGGAGTTGAAGAGGGTGTTGGAGAATACCAGGTAGTTGTGATGGTTGTGATATCACGTATATAGAACATGGGTTTTTCGGCCTGACACCTACAGGCAGTTCATGAGCTCTGACTTATTAGGCTAAAGTTAAAATGTTGATGGTTTATGAAAATTGCACTCCTTAAAGGGGAATTCCACCAGTTTCTCTAAATCTCTGCATAATTCAGCAGTTGAAATGTAAACGGTGTCGTTCTGAGTGGTTTGATGCGAAATAGTTCATTAGAGTAGAGAAGCTTACTGACTGTTTTCTTTACAGTGGTGGTGATGGGAACCAGGCGTCGCCATGACTCCAACACAAATATAGACACTTTATTTACCATCCAGAACCACCAGAGAACCTACACGAGTCTCCTGGGTTTATATGGAATGTTGATGATGGGAAATAGTGGAAAATCTGGAATAATGAGTTTTCTGTGGGGACTATTTAGCCTTAGAACACCCGTCATGTATCCCTGGTTAGAATAAATTGCATAAATTATGTTTTAGGTCAAAACTAACATTAAACCGTGTTTGAGACATCATTAGTATTCATAACCATTTCGTGTAATAGCTTTCTGTGGCTTTTAGAGGCCTTAAACTCTTCAGACGTCTGGTTCCTATCACCACCACTGTGAAAAGTTCTGACTTACTAAGTTTCTCTAGAAATAAGTATTTTGCACCAAACCACTCTGAATGACTTCGTTTACATCTTAACCATTTTATTATGCAGATTTCTTGAAAAATCGGTGGAGTTTCCCTTTAAAATGGCTCTAGGCAGAATGTAAAACGGCATTGCCACGTTTCAGAAAGGCTGTAAAAGTCGAGTTTGCTGAATTGCACAGTTTAAGAAGAGACAGTCGGTCTGAACACCTTCTGTTGTATTATTGTTGACTGTTGGCCACAAGATTCATTGGACTGGGCCAAGTTTTTATATCTGTTTACCTCAATTCAGACTTGTTGTTGTTTACAGGCTCTATACTTGATTAAATCTGCCTTTTTAAGTTATGCAGTTGTTCTGTATTCGAGAAGCAGTGCCGACATCTATAATACTTTCACAAAAGCATATTGTGGTGCAAGTTGTTGTAGTAACAATAATAAAAATAATATTATTCTACATTTTTATTCTAGTTTTATTATTTTTATTGAAATCTCAAAGTGCTTTACACAGGACGATACTTAAAACTTATCCTACATGTGGTTATGCAATAATTTATCAATGATAATATTTTTTATTTACACTGATCAGGCGTAACATCATGACCCCCTCCTCGTTTCTACGCTCACTGTCCACTTTATCAGCTCCACTGACCGTATAGCTGCACTCTGTAGTTCTACAGTTACAGACTGTAGTCCATCTGTTTCTCTGATACTCTTGTTACCCTGTTCTTCAGTGGTCAGGACCCCCATGGACCCTCACAGAGCAGGTACTGTTTGGGTGGTGGGTCATTCCCAGCACTGCAGTAACACTGACGTGGTAGTGGTGTGAGTGTGTGTTGCGCTGGTGTGAGTGGATCAGACACAGCAGTGCTGCTTGAGTTTTTAAACACCTCAGTGTCACTGGACCACCAACCAAAAATACCCAGACCACAGCGTCTTGTGGGCAGCGTCCTGTGACCACTGATGAAGGACTAGAGGATGACCAACACAAACTGTGCAGCAGCAGATGAGCTGTCGTCTCTGACTTTACATCTACAAGGTGGACCGACAAGGTAGGAGCGTCTAATAGAGTGGACAGTGAGTGGACACAGTGTTAAAAACTCCAGCAGCACTGCTGTGTCTGATCCACTCGCATCAGCACGACACACACTAACACACCACCACCCCCCAAACAGTACCTGGTCTGTGAGGGTCCATGGGGGTCCTGACCACTGAAGAACAGGGTAACAGAGTATCAGAGAAACAGATGGACTACAGTCTGTAACTGTAGAACTACAGAGAGCAGCTATACGGTACATGCAACAAATGCAATGATCAAGTTTCTCTCCGTCGCTCTGAGATAGAAAAGGCACGAATTTTTTGTGTCTGCAGGGAGGATCGAGAAAGTCCTCATCGCCAACAGAGGAGAAATAGCGTGCAGAGTGATGCGGACAGCGAAAAAGATGGGTGTCCGTTCGGTGGCTGTGTACAGCGATGCTGACAGGCATTCTATGCATGTGGCCATGGTGAGAAAAAGAGACGTTGTGGTTGCTCTTCAAGTGTTGCAACGTTAACATTTTCTTAGTGCAAACATGTTGCAAACACAACTGTGGAAAAAGATCACGGAGCAAAAAGCATCTCGCCTGCACTGTGTTTATAAAGTGAAAGAATATCGTGTGATTGATTATCAGTAATTGATATTTGGTGTGATGGTGTGAAGTTGATGCCACTTCTGCATGACATGAACTGGTTATTATTATTTGAATTCAGGCAGATGAAGCCTATCACATCGGAGCAGCTCCGTCACAGCAGAGTTACTTGTGTATGGAGAAAGTTCTGGAAGTTGCGAAGAAGTCCTCTGCACAGGTAACGTCCCTGTTCACTCACACTGTCCACGGTCCACACTACGCAGTGCGCAGTCCAGTGCTGCAGATACAGATGCAGTGCAAGTTCATCTTGTGTTTTGAGTTTGTTTGCTTCCACTGTTGGTGCCTGGCTCTGATGTTGGAAGCACACGGCTCTGACTCGTGCTGTCGACTCGTCAGACTGCGTTTTAAATGCATCAGATGGTGTAAGCCAGATGTTAGCCACGGTCTTCGGAGTTCAGTTCCTGTTAACCTACTGCTGCGGATTGTTTCACCGTTAGAGCCAACAGCAAACCCAAAACTCCTATAGCTGCCACACCAGGAGGCCCTGCAGGCCACAGCAAGCTGCATGTACGCTTCTAAACAATAATAATGACTTCAGTTGATTACAGAATTGTAGTCTAAGCAGAAGGATTTGATGTGAAACACAGTCAAACCTGAGTGCTCTAGAGAATATTGTCAGAATCGTTCATAGTGGTGGTGATAGGAACCAGACAGCTGAAGCATCTCGTTCCTAAGATGACGGTTTTACGCCTTCAAAGAGGGGGGCAATTATTTATTATCACCCCCCCTAATTCTTCAGTGATGTGAAGCTGAAGTCAGAGATTCTCCAGATTCTCGTTCTAATTTCCCCGTTCCACCTTAAATGGAGCAGCAGTGACATTCTGGCACTTCAGGCGTCAGAACTGCTGGACTATTTAAGGTGGAACGGGAACGTTAGCGAGCTGGCTACTGAGACATTAGCACGCTATTAGTGATTTTATTTTATTTTTTATGCTTGTTATGAAGTAAAACGACCAAAATCCACCGAAACCACATTAAACTAAGATAAAACGGTGATTATCGTACTTTTTTAGCGGAGAAAATTCTCACGTTTGTGGGTTTCTTCGGTCTCTTGTTCTCCGTCTTGCCGTTTTTTCTTTTTTTCTCGTCTCTCTCTGTCTGGAGTCTCTGAGAAACCTCTGTTTGGAGGGTCATGTAGCCCCAACACTTCACCCCACCCCTCTATCTCAACAAGAATTGGGACACAACACCGCTAAGAGCGCAAAACAGAGGTCTAAGGGCTCAGTGGTAGGGGCGAGGGGTGAAATGGGATTGGGCCTCAGTCTAGCGTATCACAAAGCACCAAAAAACGTTTGGATAGCAGTTTTTGTTTTACGCAAAACGCTCCCATTATACTGGCAGCATGTTTGAGTGTCTCTACCTGGTGCACTGTGTCTCTTCTAACTTACTAAACCTCAGAAAAGTGAAATGTGATGCATTGTGAAGGCGTCTTCAGGCTTTGTGATTTTGGATTTCAGCCGTATCTCATGCCTCGCCCTGTTCGGATCTGTGTGTCTTGCTACAGGCCGTCCATCCTGGATACGGTTTCCTCTCCGAGAACACCGAGTTTGCAGAATTATGCAAACAGGAAGGCATCATCTTCATCGGCCCGCCTTCATCAGCTATCCGAGACATGGGCATCAAGAGGTGCTCACCAGACTTTTCACTCCACAGTGATGTCAGATTCCTGAATGAGATGAAATGTTTACCAAAGTAATTTATTACTTTATTCTATTATATTTATTCATCTTGTGCGTTTTGTATCAGCACTTCCAAACACATCATGTCTGCTGCTGGCGTGCCGATCATCGAGGGTTACCATGGAGAGGACCAGTCGGACGAGAGGCTTCAGGCCGAAGCTGCCAGGATCGGCTACCCGGTTATGATCAAAGCCGTACGAGGTGGAGGTGGAAAGGTAAGCCGTGCTTGTGGAGGTCTGATCCTCGGAGGAGTTTACGCACTGATGAACGCATTTTTAGACTGACTCTTGTCTCTCGCAGGGAATGCGCATCGCACGCTCTGAAGCTGAGTTTCACGAGCAGCTGGAGTCGGCACGAAGAGAAGCCCGCAAGTCGTTCAACGACGACGTCATGCTGGTGGAGAAGTTTGTGGAGAACCCCAGGTAAGGATAGCATTGTAACGGCTATATATACAGCAAACGTTGTGCAAACGTTTAGGCCTGTCTTAAGATAATTACCATGAACTATACAGTTCCTATACAGGAGAAGGGGAAAAACATACTTTACTTTTAATGTACGTCAATGGAACCAGAACCCCCCCCCCCCCCCCCCCCCCAGTCATTTTGGCCCATTTCTGTTGGTCTGTTATTAAGCAGTTTACACACAGTGTAAAGAACAATAGGTATTTTCAAATGTCAAAAACAGAAAATCGACAAAAATGGAGATCAGGCGGAAGGCAGGATACACCCTGGACAGGTCGCCGGTCCATCGCAGGGCAGACAGACAGACATAGACAGTCACTCACACCTAGGGGCAGTTTAGCACGTCCAATTGGCCTGACTGCATGTCTTTGGACTGTGGGAGGAAACCGGAGAACCCAGAGGAAACCCACGCAGACACGGGGAGAACATGCAAACTCCACACAGAGAGGACCCCGGTCACCCGGCTGGGGAATCGAACCCAGACCCTCCTCGCCTATATATCTCAAACATTGTGAAATACTGCCCCCACAGGCTGGAGTTGGAGTTGCACCTGAATTTTTTTTTCTGTTTGATGACATGCACAACCAACACTCTGAATAACTGTCCACCCATCTTGTTCAGCTACATGTAGATAAAATGACCAGTCAATCAGCCGATTCAGTTTTATTTACACTCATTGAGGGTGACCCTCATTTACAGTGTAGCAGAGCCAAGACAGAAATCAGGGATTGAAAAAATTAGATTGTAAAAATGCATTAAATACTAAATATAATATTATTATTATTATTATTATTATTATTATTATTATTATGAATTGTAAGAGTAAATTTAGTAGTACAAATTAAATCAGAATAAACAACTTTAAAAAAAAAACAACTTAATAATAAGAATAGGAAATGTAAAACAACAAATATGCACTATTATGTATACTCAAATATCAGAATTAGTCTAAAAGCACATCCCTGCCCAACGCCCAAGCAGATTCTGCTCTTTTTTTGATGATGTGTTTATACCTGATTCTGTTCCTGTTGAGGCATGTGGAGGTGCAGGTGTTTGGAGATCAGCATGGCGGTGCGGTGTACCTGTTCGAGAGGGACTGCAGCGTACAGAGGAGACATCAGAAGATCATTGAGGAGGCGCCAGGGGTGAGTGTGGCTTTTCATCTCTTAAATATGTCCTGTTAATCTAAAGTTACAGAGCACTGGCACACTCGCTAATACACATACACTCTGGTGAGCACACAAACACACACACTAGGGGGCAGTGAGCACACTTGCCCGGAGCGGTGGGCAGCCCAATCCGCAGCACCCGGGGAGCAGTTGGGGGTCTGTCTGATACCATTAAGCATTTTTATGTTGTTTGTTGTATTAATATCCTCAGCACTTCTTGGGGTGTGATGTTTCTTCTCTTTACTGTGTTTGTGTTTGATTACAGCCCGGTATTAGTCCTGAAGTGAGGCGTAAACTAGGAGAGGCTGCAGTCCGAGCAGCTAAAGCAGTGAACTATGTGGGAGCAGGTAATACATCAATTAAAGTGACAATTTGACAAAAAACACGTTATGCTTATTTAAATCATATTTGGTGTGTGAAGTTACTGTATAGCTGCACTCTGTAGTTCTACAGTTACAGACTGTAGTCCATCTGTTTCTCTGATACTCTGTTACCCTGTTCTTCAGTGGTCAGGACCCCCATGGACCCTCACAGAGCAGGTACCGTTTGGGTGGTGGGTCATTCTCAGCACTGCAGTAACACTGACGTGGTGGTGGTGTGTTAGTGTGTGTTGTGCTGGTACGAGTGGATCAGACGTAGCAGTGCTGCTGGAGTTTTTAAACACAATTTTAAAGTGTCACTGCTGGACTGAGAATAGTCCACCAACCAAAAATAGCCAGCCAGCAGCGTCCTGTGGGCAGCGTCCTGTGACCACTGATGAAGGACTAGAGGATGACCAACACAAACTGTGCAGCAGCAGATGAGCTGTTGTCTCTGACTTTACATCTACAAGGTGGACCGACGAGGTAGGAGTGTCTAATAGAGTGGACAGGGAGTGGACACAGGGTTTAAAAACTCCAGCAGCACTGCTGTGTCTGATCCACTCAGACCAGCGCAACACACACTTACACACCACCACTACGTCAGTGTTACTGCAGTGCTGAGAATGACCCACCACCCAAACGGTACCTGCTCTGTGAGGGTCCATGGGGGTCCTGACCACTGAAGAACAGGGTAACAGAGTATCAGAGAAACAGATGGACTACAGTCTGTAACTGTAGAACTACAGAGTGCAGCTATACGGTCAGTGGAGCTGATAAAGTGGACAGTGAACGTAGAAACGAGGAGGTGGTCACGATGTTACGCCTGATTGGTGTATATTCTCTGTGAAAGGCTGTCTGTCGGGGCTCTTATGGTGCTGCTTTCTGTTCACAGGCACCGTGGAGTTCATCATGGACGCTCAGCACAATTTCTACTTCATGGAGATGAACACTCGTTTGCAGGTGGAGCACCCGGTCTCTGAGATGATCACAGGCACAGACCTGGTGGAGTGGCAGCTCAGGGTGAGAAACCTGAACCTGATCAAAAGAAAATGCTTTTTAGTGATTGATGGTATAAATCCTATTGATCCAGCAGTCAAAATGCAACATTATTGTGGTCAGTTCAGCCTCTGCAGCGCCTCCTCTGGTTCAGCTCTGCTATAGGCGCCAGTACAAACAAACCATAATATGCAAATCGGTCCACCACTGTTAATTCCCCAAGTGATGGTGCCCGTCTGGTTAGGGGTCCAACCTTGTGACCAGAAGGTCGCCGGTTTGATCCCCTGAGCCGACAGTACGTGACTGAAGTGCCCTTGAGCAAGACACCTAACCCCCAACTGCTCCCCGGGTGCTGTCATTAGGGCTAGTGTGTGTGTGTGTGTGTGTGTGCTGTTCACCAGTGTGTATGTGGTGAGTCACTACACAGATTGCAGAGGTGAAATTTCCCCGTTGTGGCACTAATAAGAGTCACTTAGTCACTTAAATGGCAGCTCAGAGTGCTTTACAGACAGGTGATAAAGCTTAACAGCGATAGAAGAACGTATTAATGTAAAAGCATATATGGCAATGACACAGATCAGACTAAAAAGAGATGGAGAGTTTGAATTAAGGTAAAGAGTTTATTAGAAGTGAGCTCTGAGCTCGGCTGTCTAATAAAAGCTGAACTGAGCTCCACAGTTTAGAAGCAGAAGAACTGTGTTTAATGAAGGTGTCTGTATGTCAGAATCTGCAGATCTAAGATCATAAAAAGACAGACGTTCAGGCTCTTTAAGGTCATTTAGAGCTTTAAAGACCAGCAGTGGAGCTTTAAACCTTCTCTAAAAGGTGTAGGCTGCGAGAGAATAGTCGTCACACTCACACAGAGGTCACTAATAGGTGGACCGCGGTACGAGTCCATACCCAAACGCTGTCCTCTGCAGACCTGGACTTATAACCGATAAACTATGGAGAATTCTTTCATTTTGACAGGGTGGTCCTATTTTAACCGCTGTAGCTTTTCTAGCCTTTACGGTGCCGCATTAGTGGCCCAGGAGACTCGCAGACCAATTGCATGCGTTGTAAATATCACACATGGTGCTATTCAACCAATCAGATCTGTGCATTATGATGAGCACTGAGACTCGAGTGAGTGACGCCACACAAAGAAAAACAAGCATCTCCAACACTACGTTTACAGGAGAAATGGTCTCACTCTTTACTGTAAGTTAATGTAAAGAGGTTTTATTCCAAGTTGATTTCGGGGGGTTTCTATTTGTCCAGTCACCATGAAATTCTCACACACCATAAATTAGCTCTGGGGTGTTGAAATTCAGTAGAAACATAAAGATCGGCAAAAGTGGAGATGCATGGTTTTCTTTGGACAGCAGTGATTTTCATTGCACCTCTTGTAGTTTCTAAACACTCCTAGGAGTCTCTGGCTTAAGAAGAAGCTTATGGAGACCTCAGTGGGAGTAAATATGAGAATCTCTTAGATTGTGGCAATTCTTTACAAACGTGAACAGTCAAGCCAGAGAGTTTGAATTAGAAGAATAGGAATGTGGTTTGTATCTCAGGTGGCTGCTGGGGAGAAACTCCCTCTCTCTCAGAGCGACATTGTGCTCCGAGGTCACTCCTTTGAAGCCCGAATCTACGCTGAAGACCCCAGCAATGACTTCCTGCCTGGAGCCGGTCACCTCAGGCACCTGTCCACTCCGCAGCCGGACGAACACACGCGCATCGAGACTGGAGTCCGAGAGGGTGAGTGTCATTCAGTCTCAGTGTTTTCCCAACCAGCACTGTCCATCTAATGTCATGTGAAAGGCACGGTGTTGGTTTTGGTGGCATTACAGAAGCGTTACAGTCGTTACGAGAACTACTTCAAGTCCTTTTATTAATAAAAAAAAAAGGAAAAATCAGTTTTTCACAATATTAGCCTTTTAGGAATTTCCCTTCACACCAGGCTGGTCCTAAATCTCTTCTCTGCAGTGTTGGTCTGGCAGATGTTTACAAACCCATCTGCTCTGAGTAGCACGTAGGGGTGGACGAAAGGGCAAAAATATCATATCACAATACTTTTTCATGGTACACGATATGCATCATGGTATTTTTCTGAAATTTTCTGAGATTTAATAAGTTGGAACAGACAAAGTAGAACCTGTAGTGCTACATTTACAAATATAATAATAATAATAATAATAATAATAATAATAATAATAATAATAATAAAATCTGTAACTGCAATGATTTTTATTCAGTGTTTTACAAATGGTCCAATCCAATTAAATGGGTCCGATTTTGCCCCCTTGTACAAAACACGAGTTAGTGTTCTTTAAGTACTGGCGATATCCACAATATCGAAAGCATATTGTGACAATTTATGATAACGATAAACATTTTGGAATATTGCCCGTAGTTAGAAGCCGCTGTTGAGTTTACATCGATGTGGATGCAGTAAGAACACATTTGAACCCTAAACTCTGAAATTGCCGTATGTTTCTTGCAAATGGTAACTGCAGGGCCACAAATTGAAGTGCAATTTTGCAGAAAATTCAGTGGAGAAAATGTGTAATGCAAGGCACATGTAACATTTTTCAATAGTGACGTTCAGGGTGTGTCAAAAGCTAAAGTGCACTGATTTCATGTTGCTTGAAATCTTCACAGAAAAGTAGCATTCAGAACCAAAAAGCTGCACTGGTGTCAGAGTTGAACAAATTCTACCTTCATGGGTAATCAGCGCTGTACTTCAAACTACTTTTAATCAGTGTAATGGGCCTTATACATTTCATTGTGGCATGTTTTCTGCACATCACTGTTTAAATGCAATCTCGTGCACTGCATTTCACTTTTTTCACTGTTTGCAATTTAATGAGGCGTACGTGTTTTCAGTACTGCGCGGTGGAAAGCAGTTTAGCTGTGCATTGATTACGTGTTTGAGGTGGATTGTATTCTGTTCCAACATTAATTCAGCAGTAGAGGATTTGCTTTTCTTTTCAACATGCATTCTGCTGTAACCATGGAAAATGTTCCTTGCATTTCAAGTTTTTCCTCTTTAGTGGTTGCATTTCAATTTATGAATTTCTCTCCATAGAGGAAAATAAAGACATGTCTTCTCGACTTGCTGAGCCGAGTTCTCTTTGCGTCTGTGTTTTAGGAGATGAGGTTTCTGTTCATTATGACCCCATGATTGCCAAGCTGGTGGTGTGGGGGGAGGATCGCTCTGCCGCGCTGAAGAAGCTCCGCTACTGCTTACGGCAGTACAATGTAAGCCTGCCCTCTGCTGGAGAACATCACTCATTACAACTGCTGAAACAAGCCTGGGAAACTCGTGTTTTTCAGTTTTATGTTTTATCTGATAAATGTTTATGCTTTAGCAGCTGCCCACTGGCTTCTGTGAGATTTTCTATTCTTTTACAGGAAAACACAAAATTATTGTCTTTGGATTTCATTCATATTCTATGCATGTGGCAGATGGAGGTTAGGTTGAACAGCTCGATCTTAAGCGTTTAATTATGCAGAAATTTAAAAAAAAATAGGAGGAGTTATCCTGTAAAGTTTACACATTATTATAGCGAACAGTTGTTTTTTTCTTATTTCCATATGACTCTAAATCATCTGCCTCTGCATTTTAATCTTATCCTCTGCTCTCAGATTGTAGGTCTCAGCACTAATATAAATTTCCTGCTGAAGCTGTCGGGACATCCTGAGTTTGAAGCGGGGAACGTGCACACCAGCTTCATCCCACAGCATTCCCAACAGCTTTTCCCACCTGCAGTGGCCCCTACAGCAGAGGAGGCCTGCCAGGCAGCGCTGGGCCTGCTGCTCCGCGAGAGGGCACACACGCAGGAATTTGTACGACAGTCAGACGGTTAGAAGTCACACACAGTCCACACTGCTGTCTGTCTCATCTATTACATGCACGTTTTCCACCACATGCAAATTCATAGTTTGATGCTATCTTTGGAGGTGCTGCACAGAAAAGATGCATCTGTGAAATCCAGGGCCTGACTGATCTGGAAACTGTCGCCGATATGGATATTCAGGGGCATCCACCGTTTTTTCAAAGTTTCCACTTAATTAAATGATTAAGATGTAATCAGAGTCATTCAGAGCGGTTTGGTGTGAAACGCTCTGCTCTAGAGAAACTTATCGAGTCAGAGCTGCTCACAGTGGTGGTGATAGGAACCAGACGTCCACCTCTAAAAGCTCCTCACAGAAAGTTCCTACATGAAATTATATAATAGTTTTGTGAAGCTTTTGGCCTGCAAGGTGTTGTAAGGCAAAGCGAAGTTATTATTCCAGATTTTCCACTGTTTTCCATCATCAACATTCCATATAAGCTCAGAAGACTCGTGTAGGTTCTCTGGTGGTTCTGGATGGTAAATGAAGTGTCTATATCTGTGTTGTAGTCATGGCGACGCCTGGTTCCCATCACCACCACTGTAAAGACGTCTGAACCACTTCACACCAAAACTGAGAGGGGTTTCGGTTGTATTGTGAGGTTGCACTGTCAGTGTGTCCCAAATCAGGGGCTGCGTCTTTCAGAGGCTGCGTTTGAAGGCCGATTGCGTCACAGCGGTGTGACTGGGCTGTCCCGAGAAATGTGTCCTTCTTTTCCGTGGCAACAGGTGGATCCAACAGGTGGATCCTTCGTCAGCCAACATATCCCATTGTGTCTATTATGTGCCGGCGCGGATTCAAGAGCATAGCAGCATCAGCAGAGAAGCAAACGGTGGCCTAAGAGTACACTTTTAAATATATGTGAAATATATATATATATAAATATAAACATAAATAAATGTAAATATTGGGTTTAAACTAGGGCGAGACTTTAAAAGAACTTGAGAGGAGCTGCCTTTCGTGATGCTGTGGTGAGGGCGGGAACAGACCACCTCATTCTGGTTCAGCCTTCATGGGTCTAAGCAGTCTGTGCAGTCTAAGCGGTCTATGAAGGCGTGTCCATCTCTTGAATTGGGACACACTGTGTCTTAGAGAGACGGATGTGTTTACGCTGCTGTGACATGCGGCTCAAATGCGTCTCAGTCCACCTCCTGAAGTGGTTTGAGTGGTCAGACTTGTATCTGTTTTAAGTGCATCCTGGGTGACGTTACACTTGTGTTTTCATGTGGTTTGGCCTCATCCAGATACAATCCTCAGAACACATGAAGTGACCAGGTGTGAATGGGGTCAAACTGAAACCTGTTTAGCCATATTACGTATGTGTTTACAGCCCTCGGCTACCTGGCCCAGGTGTTTTAGGAACTAGACAAGAACAATAAAACATAAAGTGGGTGAGACTCAAGGAAGAGACTGGAATCCTCTGATGTGGATGAAGGTAACTGGAATCCTCGCTGACCGCTACCGTTTCTGTTGCAGATGTTTATTCTCCTTTCGGCTTGGGTGACGGGAGCCAGCTCAACATGCTCTTCTGCAGGAACCTGATGCTGCAGCTGGGGGAAAACAGTGAGTGTCCAGTATAAACACGAACACCCAAACAGAACCTCTGCGCTCGGGTTCAGGGCCAAACACTGAGAACGGAGCTCATGGAGCAGGATTTCTTGCCCAACTGGCTCATTTTAAGCTTAGTTCAGTCTAAACCTGGGTTTACTGTCTCATGACTAGTTGAATAGTTCACATCTGTCCTATTCCAGGGTCGATTGAGTTTGGGATTTCAGGTCGGAAACCGCTCTTAGACCAATCAGAACACTGTTTACTCTCTGGTGTGGATCAGAGGAGGATGGGTTCCCCTTCTGAGTCTCGGCTCCTCTCTTGGTTTCTTCCTCCTCCTCTTAGGGAGTTTTTCCTTGCCATTGGCACCATTGGCACCATTGGCGACGCTCATGGGGGCTCAGGCCCGGATTTTTCTGTAAAGCTGCTTTGTGACAACACCTGCTGTAAAAAGTGATGCGTAAATAAACTTTGGCTTGACTTCTGACCAGCCAGGGACGATGGAGGTCTAGCAGCATTAACTAGATTTGAGATTATTTCACTTGTCAAGTTACCATTTTTGCAGTGCATTTAATCAAGTATTTACTGAAAATTCACCGTAAAACTGCAAAATAAAGTTAAGACCATATTACTGGAATGTTTTACAGGCTTCAAATGTCCGTGTTTTTGGTAAATCTGCCATAAATAATATTAAACACAGTGTGAGGATCGTGGAAAGCTCAACATTGTTAGCGTGAAGCTAATATAACTCAGGAATTTAGGTGTAATTTAATAAAAAAAAGCTGTTTATGTATTAACATTTTCTCTATTAAACACAACTAGGTTTTGATGAGGTTATGTGAGCCTGGTGTTCATAATTAAATTAATGATAAAAAAAATGAAATAGTTAATGAAATGACATCCGTCACACATCAAAGATGTTCCCAGTCTCATCGTCTTGACAGGAAAGTGTTTTGAAATGTGAGTTCTGCTGCGTTGCTTCTGGTTCTGGACTGCAGAGTTGGAGAATGTGCTGTATGAACTCTAATGATGTTCTTTTATGCACATATGATTGATTATGCTGATTAAAATACACCCCTCCATTCTTCTACATGTCAGGGAAGTAAAGCAGGTTTTCCTGGAATAGCATGTTCCTCTGCATTATAGATGAGCTCTAATGTGTGTGATGGAGGATATCGATCATGCTGAATGATTTTTTTTATAGATCTGCTCTGCTGCTCGAGCAGAACAGATCTGATTCAGTTTGCGATACAGAGACATCATGAAGTCGATGATGGAATCTGATGTTTTTGCAGAAGTGGCCGTGGCTGTTACATACAAGCCAGATGGGACATACAGCATGGAGGTATGGAGCAGCAATGATACCCTGCAAAAAAATGGTGTCATGTCAAGTGAAACGATCTTGATTCTAGTCAATATGTTTAATATTTCTCATGTTGAGATGGTTGTGCACTTATTATAATTATATCCAAGACATTAATTACTTGTTTTAGGTCATTTTATTGAGTAATATTATCTCACTACAGTGGCAGATAATTTGGCTGGTTTCAAGCACATTTTTAAAAATATAGTGAGATAATTTTACCTACTAAAATGACTTAAAACAAGTAAATCGTGTCTAGAAACGAGGTAGAAATAATCTTAAATTAAGCTTATAACAGTCTCAACAGGAGAAAGATTAGATGATATTTAATAAAAGACTATGATTAAATTATTTTACTTGACGATACCTTTTTTTGCTGTTTAGGAGCAGATATCATAACTAAAAAGTAGTAGTAGTAGTAGTAGTAGTAGTAGTAGTAGTAGTAGTAGTAGTAGTAGTAGTAGTAGTAGTAGTAGTAATATGTTTATGTATATAGCAAGGAATTTTAAAACCGAGAGGAAAGAAATGTTCTAAATGAATTTCCTCTTGGTCTTCTCCTCGACGTGGCTTAGTCCTTTTAGAAGACTTAATCCGTTTTCTCCTGATTCTGAAATTAATCTCAGATTTTCTCACTTTGATCAAAATGTTGTCTCACGTGGCTGAACGCTTTAGTGTCTGACTCGTTTCAGCCCAGCCTCAGCTGAGTAATATCTCCATAAGAAAAGTGTGAGATCTCACCGTTTTCTTATCCAGCTCTGTTCTAGATCACAGGACCCTCTCAGCAGTCGGTCAGGGCAGAAGGAGAACTCGCGCTTTTCTCCTTCATCATCAGAACGTCTCACAGTGAAACGCTGATGTTAATCTCCTCTTTAGGAGGTGAAATCTCCTCTTTAGGTTCAGGAGAAATAATTCAGTTAAACGTTAATATAATGTTGAGATCTGCTTTATTTCTCTGAGACAATCTTAAGAAAATATTGTTCCTCTGGGTAAATATAAAAACAATGAAATTAAATTTGATTTAACTTTGAAACATCCTAAAAATGTCTTTTTTTTTTGTCATATAATCGCTGTTGGGATAAAATCTCGTATCTCTAACATTGCAACTTCACAGGAGAAAGAAAAACAACAATAACTTTGAATAGAAGTTAATGAAAATTTTTTGTCCAAGTAATTTTGGAGCATTTCTGTTTGTCCGTTCATCGTGAAATCTTAACACAAAGTAAAACGCACCTGGCATTTTCAAGTTTTTGTAAAAAACAAAAATTTGGATAGAAGGATTTTGCTAAATGTATGTTTCTAAATGTCTATTTTGGAATTGGTGCATCCCTAATAGAAATAATCATTAACTAATTAATAATTAATTGATAATCATTATCAGTGAACATTTACCGAGACGTTAAGTTATTCATCATGAAATCTTAACTTAATGTAAAAAGCACCTGGCATTTCCAAATTCTTGTAAAAACAAAAACCAACACAAATCTGGATACAATGTTTTATAATGCAAACTGAACATTTTCTCAATTAATTCATAATTAGCACAAACCTATCAGTTGTAACTTCCTTGTTTGTGCTGTTAGATTGGAGGTCAGGTGTTCCAGGTCTCAGGTGAGCTGCAGAAGGAGGGCAGAGCCACGTACCTGTGCTGCTGCGTAAACGGAGTTTTGTCTCGACCCAAGTTGGTCATTGTGGATAACGAAGTCCACCTTTTCTCCTTGGTGAGTTTCCTTCATTAACACTGGTAGCTTTGATGTTGCCACACCAATGTAGCTGATGATTGGCTGTTGTATTAGGGGTGCAATGATTAATCAGTGATGAGGATTATGGGAAAAGGTTGATGCTTCATTCACTTTAGAACAATGAAATGTTTGTATGGCCATTCTGACAGACTGTAATACACTACAGGAAGCGTAGGGGGCGATACGGCTTCTACTGTTTCATTTAAAAAGCTCTATAATGTTCATATGATCCACACAGTCGCTCTGACAGACTGTAATACACTACAGGAAGCGTAGGGGGCGATACGGCTTCTACTGTTTCATTTAAAAAGCTCTATAATGTTCATATGATCCACACAGTCGCTCTGACAGACTGTAATACACTACAGGAAGCGTAGGGGGCGATACGGCTTCTACTGTTTCATTTAAAAAGCTCTATAATGTTCATATGATCCACACAGTCGCTCTGACAGACTGTAATACACTACAGGAAGCGTAGGGGGCGAT
Organism: Pygocentrus nattereri; assembly: GCF_015220715.1. Taxonomy (NCBI): domain Eukaryota; kingdom Metazoa; phylum Chordata; class Actinopteri; order Characiformes; family Serrasalmidae; genus Pygocentrus; species Pygocentrus nattereri. The sequence goes on from NC_051225.1 coordinate 1,896,423, forward strand.
ACGGCTTCTACTGTTTCATTTAAAAAGCTCTATAATGTTCATATGATCCACACAGTCGCTCTGACAGACTGTAATACACTACAGGAAGCGTAGGGGGCGATACGGCTTCTACTGTTTCATTTAAAAAGCTCTATAATGTTCATATGATCCACACAGTCGCTCTGACAGACTGTAATACACTACAGGAAGCGTAGGGGGCGATACGGCTTCTACTGTTTCATTTAAAAAGCTCTATAATGTTCATATGATCCACACAGTCGCTCTGACAGACTGTAATACACTTCAGGAAGCGTAGGGGGCGATACGGCTTCTACTGTTTCATTTAAAAAGCTCTATAATGTTCATATGATCCACACAGTCGCTCTGACAGACTGTAGTACACTACAGGAAGCGTAGGGGGCGATACGGCTTCTACTGTTTCATTTAAAAAGCTCTATAATGTTCATATGATCCACACAGTCGCTCTGACAGACTGTAATACACTACAGGAAGCGTAGGGGGCGATACGGCTTCTACTGTTTCATTTAAAAAGCTCTATAATGTTCATATGATCCACACAGTCGCTCTGACAGACTGTAATACACTACAGGAAGCGTAGGGGGCGATACGGCTTCTACTGTTTTATTTAAAAAGCTCTATAATGTTCATATGATCCACACAGTCGCTCTGACAGACTGTAATACACTACAGGAAGCGTAGGGGGCGATACGGCTTCTACTGTTTCATTTAAAAAGCTCTATAATGTTCATATGATCCACACAGTCGCTCTGACAGACTGTAATACACTACAGGAAGCGTAGGGGGCGATACGGCTTCTACTGTTTCATTTAAAAAGCTCTATAATGTTCATATGATCCACACAGTCGCTCTGACAGACTGTAATACACTACAGGAAGCGTAGGGGGCGATACGGCTTCTACTGTTTCATTTAAAAAGCTCTATAATGTTTATATGATCCACACAGTCGCTCTGACAGACTGTAATACACTACAGGAAGCGTAGGGGGCGATACGGCTTCTACCGTTTCATTTAAAAAGCTCTATAATGTTCATATGATCCACACAGTCACTCTGACAGACTGTAATACACTACAGGAAGCGTAGGGGGCGATACGGCTTCTACTGTTTCATTTAAAAAGCTCTATAATGTTCATATGATCCACACAGTCGCTCTGACAGACTGTAATACACTACAGGAAGCGTAGGGGGCGATACGGCTTCTACTGTTTCATTTAAAAAGCTCTATAATGTTCATATGATCCACACAGTCGCTCTGACAGACTGTAATACACTACAGGAAGCGTAGGGGGCGATACGGCTTCTACTGTTTCATTTAAACAGCTCTATAATGTTCATATGATCCACACAGTCGCTCTGACAGACTGTAATACACTACAGGAAGCGTAGGGGGCGATACGGCTTCTACCGTTTCATTTAAAAAGCTCTATAATGTTCATATGATCCACACAGTCGCTCTGACAGTCTGTAATACACTACAGGAAGCGTAGGGGGCGATACGGCTTCTACTGTTTCATTTAAAAAGCTCTATAATGTTCATATGATCCACACAGTCGCTCTGACAGACTATTTTTTAAGGTGTGTCTGGTTATGTGTCTGCAGGACGGCAGTGCCCAGGTGGATGTGCCTTTGCCCAAATTCCTGGCTAGCGTGAGCAGCTCAGGGGCCCAGGATGGTGCTGTGGCACCCATGACTGGCACCATTGAGAAGGTACTGTAACACAACCCTCTGCTGTATTCAAGGATACAGAAGAAAGAAATAACACTTTATGAACACTTTATAAAATGTGCCAAATTCAATATTAATGATATGATTAGTATAATTAGTATAATATTAGTGCTATTATTGAATTTTGCTTCTTTAGTGTAACACTGGAGCTCTGGGGCTGATGTATCAATAAATGTACCAGTTAGCATGGTGCTAACTGCATGACTAAACCATCAACTCAACTCAAATGATGTGTAATAAATAATCAGATACTACATGACATTATCTGAAAAAATAAATCATAGTGACAGTATGCTAATCGGAGGGCTATAAGCCTCCACTGTGTGTTAACTACATTTTAAAAAAATTAACAAGAATAATAGTAATAATAATAATAATAATAATAATAATAATAATAATAATAATAATAGACCCCTTTTCATAGCAGCGCCAGCTCGAAGTGCTTTACAGACAGATGATAAAGGTCAACAGTAATAGAAGTGTTAATATAAAATTATATGTCAATAACAGATCAAACAGATGATCCCCAAAGAGCTGTAGAGTTTAACTGAGGCTCCGAGTTAAAGAGCTGCGTTTTCAGATGTTTATTGAAAGTGAGCTCTGAGCTCGACTGGCTAATAAAAGCTGAACTGAGCTCCACAGTTTAGAAGCAGAGGAACTGAACGAGTCTCTCCCTGTTTTCTCTGTTTTACTGAAGGTGTTTGAAGGTCAGAATCTGCAGATCTGAGATCATAAACAGACACACATTCAGGAGCTTTTAGGTCATTTAGAGCTTTAAAGACCAGCAGCAGAGCTTTAAACTCTCTGTAACAGATCCAGGCGGTCAGCGCAGTGGGTAGACGGGGTGATGTGAGCTCTCTGTGTTGGTGCTGTGAGGATCCGTGCTGGGTTCTGCATGGGTTCTAGAGGATGGACCGTTTTCTCCAGTAAGAGGACCATTACAGTGATCAACTCTGCTGAACAAACGCAGCTACGAGTTTCTCTGCGTCGCTCTGAGAGAGAAAAGGATGAAACAGCTTAAACGGAGCTCAGAGTCTAAGATCACATCAGCACTGCTTGTCTTGTTTGATATTTCTGTCACTTTAACAGCGAACTATGTTTCTGATGTTCTTCATGCTGTGTCTGCAGGTCCTCGTGAAGGCAGGAGACACCGTCCAGAAGGGAGACCCTCTGGTGGTGATGATTGCCATGAAAATGGAGGTAAGCTGAGGTCTTCCCTTGTCAGTACGCCTGTCCTGGATACCAATTTTTAGGCTCTGGGGCTTCAGCAGTAATCGACAGTCAATATTCAAAGCATCTTAAGAAAATGTTAAAAATTAAGAAAATTAAAGAATTTTATGAATTTAAATAATATAGAATTCAATAAAATGTAAGAAATTGTTTTTTTTACTTTTAAAATTTAACTCTAAAGTATATAAAAAGTATAACATTTTACATTAATTCACACCGCCTGCTTTTAAAAGAATTTTTTTTGCTTTAAAATGTTATTTTATGAATATAAATCTAATATAAAATGTAATAATTCACACCCAAGGCCTGTGTTGAAAGCACATCTGTGGCCTGTAAAATTTGAATCTCCAGGCACACTTACTGTCTGTCTGCCTGTCTGTCTGTCTGTCAAATAAAGCTGTGTTATGCAAAGAAACCTCAGGTCCTGTCCAGAGAACTCAGACCAGTACAGTATTTAGCAGTTTGGCTTTATTGATAACCTACATTTAGCCAAATAAACACCAAAAAACTCCCAAAATAAAAAACGAATATCTAGCCTGCGGACGAATATCTGAGTAGTCAACTGCTGGTGTCCAGCTCTACTTTTCAGTCCGTATACACTCCTGCCTTTCCCACTGAGCCAGTCTTCTTTCCTTCTAGCACACCATCCGAGCTCCTAAAGCTGGCGTCATTAAGAAGGTTCTCTTCAGAGAGGGATCACAGGCCAATAGGCATGCAGCACTGGTGGAGCTGGAGGAGGAAGAGGAGGAGTTGAAGGACGAGGCACAATCCTGAGACTGCAGGAGGGGCTGAAGATGTTTTAGGAGGATATTCTGAGTAACTGTGGTCATTAAAGGCTGAAATCCAGCCCAGTTTGGGGATTTCTATGCTCAAATACACCTATTAAACCTGGCAACCAGGCAGCATGACTGTATATAACACCAGTGTGACTTGTTTATTGTGACATATTGCAGTATAAAACACACATTAAACATGTATATTAAAACTAGGGATGTGTGATGATTGAAACCAAAACAGGACCAGCAGAGATTTGCTTTAAAAAAGAAAAAAAACAGAAAGAAAAAGAAAACAAACAACACCAAAACCAACCCACCCCCACGGTGTCTGTCTGTCTGTCTGTCTGTCTGTCTGTCTGTCTGTCTGTCTGTCTATCTATCTATCTATCTATCTATCTATCTATCTATCTATCTATCTATCTATCTATCTATCTATCTATCTATCTATCTATCTATCTATCTATCTATCTATCTATCTATCTATCTATCTATCTATCTATCTATCTATCTATCTATCTATCTATCTATCTATCTATCTATCTATCTATCTATCTATCTATCTATCTATCTATCTATCTATCTATCTATCTATCTGAGCACATGGCCTAGTGGTTAGAGAACCAGCTTCATGACCAGAAGGTTGCCGGTTCAAACCCCAGCTCAGGTGTCCTTCAGCAGGATACCAGCAACCACCCCTATGGTGTGTGTTCACTAGTCTGTATGTGGTGTTTCCCCTCACAAAATTCTAACCCTCTGGCTTTCATAGCAGCCTGAATTCTCTAAGGCACGGACTTAACTAATGACAGTGATCTTTATCAGTCCGTCTCCAACTGTCTGGTACTGCTGATGTCTTTCTTGAAGGAAAGTTTTCACATCCTTTGCCCTGCGGCAAGATGCATTATCATGATGAAAAATGAAGTCATCAACAAACTTCCTTTCAGCTGATGGACCAAGAAAAGTGTCCAAAATTTCAATGTAGCCTGGCATTTATTGAAGATGTAATGACCATCATCTCTCCTGTGCCCTTACCTGACATGCAGCCCCAGATCATCAATGACTGTGGAAGTTTACACGTTTTCTTCAGGGGGTCATCTTTATAAATTTCATTGGACTTGCACCAAAGCAGAAAGCATCATCACCTCACCCAACGCAGATTCACAATTCATCACTGAAGATTCCTTTCATCCAGTCCTCCACAGTATGTATGTATGTGTGCGGGTATATGTATATCTATGTAGGTGTGTGCACATATATAGGTAGGTGTATGTGTGTATGCATGTATGCAATCACCCATTTGTCTGGCTGACACTGAAGGACGACAGACTGCTGAGTCCTCCTGCTTCCCACTTCAGACCAGCTGCCCACGCCCCAGCTGCCACCACCTGCCTTGAACGAGCTGCCCACCCTACACTGATGTTCTCATGGACTCCTAGTTATTCCTAATACCAATATTACTGCTATTAATATTAGTAGTATAATAACTCTGTAGATAGTCTGACCAGAGGAGGACGGGTCCCCCCTGGTGAGCCTGGTTCCTCCCAAGGTTTCTTCCTCAGCTCTGAGGGAGGTTCTCCTTGCCACTGTTGCCCCTGGCTTGCCCACCAGAGGGGTTTCTGTACATTCTTACAGTCCTGTTAAAACTTTCTTTTCCGAAATTCTGTAAAGCTGCTTTGTGACAACATCCGCTGTAAAAAGCACTACAAATAAATTTGATTTGATATGTGTGTGTATGTAGGTATGTATGTGTGTATATCTATGTAGGTATGTGTGTGTGTGTGTATGTATGTATGCGTGTATGTGTATATGTGTATATCTATGTATGTATGTATGTGTGGGTTTGTATGTGTATGTATAGGTATGTATGTATGTATGTATGTATGTGTGTATGTGTGTGTGTAGGTATGTATGTATGTGTGTGTGTGTATGTATGTATGTATGTATGTATGTATGTATGTGTGTGTGTGTGTGTGTGTGTGTGTGTGTGTGTGTGTGTGTGTGTGTGTGTGTGTGTGTATACACACAGTGGTGCTCTTACCTGCCTCTCATTATTAACCTCATAAAGCTGCAACAGAACAAAATCAAAATAATTTCTTACCTGTTTGCAGCAAAAATCTGCCGAATTCCAGCTGCGCATTCTTAGTAAATGCGTCGGTTTTGTGACATCACAAAAACTGAATTCAAAGCAGTTTCTGTTGTTTCTGCTGCCTGTTTTCCAAATATCATCACTGTCCAGAGAATCAGAAAAGCCCCAGAATCACCATCTCTGAACATCAACCTTCACTGAAGTTAAAGATTGTGTGATGAGTTTTGTTTGTTTCTCTGGTTTTTACGGGACGTACGACTGGACATTTTACCCTTTGTTTAAAATTCAGAATTCGGATCCTTTAAGCGTCTCTAACAGCAGTAATGACTTTACAGCAGGTGAGCAGGTCCTGGCAGGTTAAGAAGCTCCACGCTATCAGCCTCGCAGGTTCTCCACTAAAAGCACAAACACTCGAGTTCTGTTGGTTTTTTTAAAAACTTGTTTATTCTGTAAATAGAATTTTCATAAACATCAGCAATTCAACACTTTCACTGTGAGGAGAGGACAGTTACAGTAACAGTAACATGTTTTTGTTTTGATGGAAATAAAACAGAAGATGAACTGACATCACAGCTGGACTGGACGTGGGCCGGTCCAGAGAGATTCTTATTGCTAATGTTTCTCTGAGGAACAGACGGCCGACCGCGGTGCTACACGGGACGCTGATCCCCAGCGTACACGCTCAAAAAGACGGTTCTTCAAGGGTTATTTGGTAAAGAAAATAAGCTCCATTTAGAACCCTGAACACTCAAAGAACCCTCTGTAAGATTAAATCATGAAAGGGTTCCTCAGAACATGCTGTAGATTGTTCTATACAGAACCTTTTTTAAAAAGGTTTTCAAGCTTGTAACAATAAAGAACCCTTTTGTGTGTGAGACGGAACCCTCTTCAAAACAATTCAGCACATTCTGAAGAACCTTTTCATTACTTAATCGTACAAAGGGTTCTTTTAGTGTTTACAACCAGAAACACTCACAGAAACCTTTGTATGATTAAATCAACCTTTTTAAAAAGGTTCTATGTAGAACCATCTACAGCACGTTCTCCATCAATCTTTAATCATGCAAAGGGTTCTTTGAGTGTTCATGGTTCTATACAGAACCATTTTCTTTACTAAAGAACCCTTGAGGAACCATCTTTTTTTTACTCTATAGCAGAACAGCCAGCGACTGTCTTCACAAAAACAACAAAAAACTTTTTTTTAAAATTTTTAATTTTTTTAATGAACCATAACCGACTGATAGAACCTCATAGAGAACGTTTTCATTTGTCATTTGGGGTAACAGGTCTGCGGTCCGCGCGCCGATGTGAAAAATGACAAATTCAACAACAACAGAAGAGCGAGACGGAGTGAAGAGACGCACCCGGTAGAAAAATAATTACAATTCCTCGTCTGATATGCAAATGTAACTTTCTTCCTATGAAAATAAGAAAGGAATAAACAAACAAACAAACACTTCTGAACCGTTTTTCCTTTAACGCATTTCAAATAAAGTGTCCTTCTGTGACTCGCTCAGACGCTTCACTGGCTCCGTATGTGTGGACAGGCTCATTGTAGACGTCTCCATATGAATGGATGGAATATCATCGCTGTCGGATCAAAACCTCCGCCGTTTCGTTTTTCCGCTACTTGAACATTTCGATTTTTTACATAAGCGTTTTCATAATGGATCAACAGAAAGGATCCAAAAAATACCAATAATAAAGTTAATGTACCTTAAAGTTCTGAAGGTTTTTCGTCTTTCTTTAAATTCACCATTATGAGGGTTAGGGTTGCTAACTTTTAACTTTTAACCAATTTTTCAAAAAATGTATGTTTACTTCAGTGGTTGAGACGTAAACTGAGCGGTTCTGAGCGGTTCGGTGTGAAACGCTCCGTTCTAGATAATCTTACTGAGTCAGAGCTTTTCACAGTGGTGGTGATGGGAACCAGACGTCCCTCTAAAAGCTCCTACAGAAAGTTCCTACATGAGATGCTCCTGGATTCACTGCCAGATGACTGAGACGCTGTTTTATGAGAGTTTTCAGAAGATTAAGGTTTAAAATGTGTATTTTTTTAAATCCATTTCTTTTGGAGGGAGACATGCGGGGTGCCACGAGGCAACATAGTCCCCAAAGACAGCATATTAAAAAAATTAAATACTTATAAATATCTGTGTTGTAGTCATGGCGACGTCTGGTTCCCATCACCACTGTAAAGACGTCTGAACCGTTTCACACCAAACCCTCTGAACCTCTGTGGTTACACCTCACACACCGAGTTATGGGGTAATTGGGGTAAATGGGGTGACAGCTGACACTTTTAAACGGAAAAATTGAAGAGTTTCTGGTTTTGACAGGACAGTGACAACATACTGAATATCTGAGATCAGAAATCTCACACGGAGAAAGTGCAATACATCATAAACCCCCCTCAGAAGAGGGTCTTCACAGGTCCAGCTCTCTGTAGCCACGTGTAGAGGGTTATCGGTTATGTCTACTGCAAATGGAGCATGCATCTAAGCAGAGTGAAGCAAGTTTAAAACGGTTGTCTCAGTGACGCTCATCCGGCCCCCGTGCAGCTGGGGGAGGACTTCCAGTCAAAGGAACCCAAAAAAAGGCCTCTAAAAAGCTGAGGAGAGCTGCAGGACCGCATGCAGGCCACAGCCTCCCTCGGGGAGATGAGCGAACAAACAAAAACACACACAACAAGAAAAAGTCAACAAATGGTTAGTAACAACAAACGAATGGAACAAAAGAACGGCAGCGCTGCGTTAGTGGAGAGATGGCGATGGATATGAGAATTAAAGCTTTCAGTGTGCGAGAGGAACGAGAGCTACAGGCAGGCGAAGGTTACAGTCAGTGAAGCCGAAGCTCATGTCAGTTTCTCCTTGGGGAGGCGCTAGAGAGACGTCCTCACTTCATGGCTGAGTGCGAGACGGGTGGGCGTCTCCGAGGACACGTTTTCTTCAAAGTTAGCTAAAGCTACACTGCTCTGCCTTCCGTACCTTGAAAAATCAGGTAATAAGAGGGTGAATATGGCTCCAGACGGACCGCTGGTTTCCTCAGGAATGAAGGAAAGGGTCCATGGTGCAAAAGCAGAAGAGCTTCAGGTGCATAAAAGTCGGGAGGGTGAAACCGCGGACCTCCTGGTCTCACAGTGTGACCGCCTGGCCCTGGGGCGGTCAGGCTCTGGCTGTGAGGGCAGGGCGGGTCGGGTTAGCTCCAGTTAGAGAGAAGCTCCTCTTTGGGAATGGAGGGATGAAGCTGAGCTAGCAGTGAGTGGCTTCCACAGGTGAAAGCGTCAGGATGCTGCGGTCGTTGGAGTAGAAAGGGTCCGAGTCGCTCCACGATCTGGAAGCAGCAATGACAGGTGGCAGTGAGGCATGAGGGGCACTGTGAGGGGCTAGTGCGCCAAGTGCTAACACACTGGTTTAATTCTGGTGGGGAACCCAAGTTCAGCTCAGTCTGGTGATTTAACTGCTCAGCCTGGTGGCCGAGTTTGAGGTTAAGTTGTCAAACAGTGACCGTATGTTTGTGTTCAGGTGGTCTTCAGCAGGTTTGATACCAATTCTGATTCTGAAATGAAGATGAAATTTGATTTCTTACATGTATATAATCTTTTTCTATCGTATCACCCTTATTATTCCAACTGTCCCGTGTTGTGTGACTGATACTGGCTGCTAAATTTCCTTCAGGATCAATAAAGTGTCTGTCTGTCTGTCTACAGAACCTTCTATACACGATGGGTCAAAAGTTTGGTTCACTTTACTGTATGATTTTCACCTTTCAAATATTGCACTATGCCTATATATATATATATATATATATATATATATATATATATATATATATAAATCACTTTGACTTAATTTGAAAACACCTGTTGCTGTTTACATTGTGTGTAAATTTCATGATGAATGGAGCAAAAGAAACGGCCCAAAATGACCTGGAAAGACGTCCGGTTCCATTGACTTCCATTAAAAGTAAAGTGTAAAGTTTCCATTTTGGAGATACGAGGTTTTGTCCGACAACAGCGACAACACTTAGAAGAACACCTGAAGTGTACAGAGGGTTACTACAAAGTAGGTTAGAGCGTAACTGGACAGCCCTTTGAAGTTAGAGTGGAGTAATTCTCTTTTACTCTATTAAAAATAATCCTAGGTTTGTTATTAACATGTTGTGATGACCCTAACAGGCTACTGTGTATTCAAAATACTGAAAATAGGAAAACGGAGTTTGAATCATTCACCCTAATTACTCTGCTTCTGTTGTAAGTTAATTAGTGGAATGTCTGCCCTTGTTAATGCATTTCAGCCAATCAGCTGTGTTCTGACGAGAGAGGGCGGGGCCTAAACAGCCCTGTTTGGTAGAAGGTCATTTCTGACGAGTGTAATTCCACATGGACTATCAAAACGAGCAAACTTTACACTGTTAATGTACTACACATAAAAATAAAGTAAATAAATAAACTCCACCCCAAATATTATAACCATTAGCATAATAGCAAACGCCCCTCCCCCCACACCCACTCTGATCTGACCGGCTGCTCCCAGATGCCTGGTTTTAACAGTGGTTTCAACCAAATACGGTAAACGTCAGTTGCTTTCTGAAAGCGCTTGGCATTTTCATTACAAGCAGACTTGACACAACAATTATTTACAGACATGACTGGGTGCCCACTGCTCACCAGCTCTGCCCTGACTGGGTGCCCACTGCTCACCAGCTCTGCCCTGACTGGGTGCCCACTGCTCACCAGCTCTGCCCTGACTGGGTGCCCACTGCTCACCAACTCTGCCCTGACTGGGTGCCCACTGCTCACCAGCTCTGCCCTGATTGGGTGCCCACTGCTCACCAGCTCTGCCCTGATTGGGTGCCCACTGCTCACCAGCTCTGCCCTGATTGGGTGCCAATTGCTCACCCGCTCTGCCCTGATTGGGTGCCCACTGCTCACCAGCTCTGCCCTGACTGGGTGCCCATTGCTCACCAGTTCTACCCTGATTGGGTGCCCACTGCTCACCAGCTCTACCCTGATTGGGTGCCCTTTGCTCACCAGCTCTGCCCTGATTGGGTGCCCACTGCTCACCAGCTCTGCCCTGATTGGGTGCCCATTGCTCGCCAGCTCTACCCTGATTGGGTGCCCATTGCTCGCCAGCTCTACCCTGATTGGGTGCCCATTGCTCGCCAGCGCTACCCTGATTGGGTGCCCATTGCTCGCCAGCTCTGTCCTGATTGGGTGCCCACTGCTCACCAGCTCTACCCTGATTGGGTGCCCATTGCTCGCCAGCTCTGTCCTGATTGGGTGCCCACTGCTCACCAGCTCTACCCTGATTGGGTGCCCTTTGCTCACCAGCTCTGCCCTGATTGGGTGCCCACTGCTCACCAGCTCTGCCCTGACTGGGTGCCAATTGCTCACCCGCTCTGCCCTGATTGGGCGCCCACTGCTCACCAGCTCTGCCCTGACTGGGTGCCCATTGCTCACCAGCTCTGCCCTGACTGGGTGCCCATTGCTCACCCGCTCTGCCCTGACTGGGTGCCCATTGCTCACCCGCTCTGCCCTGATTGGGTGCCCATTGCTCGCCAGCTCTACCCTGATTGGGTGCCCATTGCTCGCCAGCTCTACCCTGATTGGGTGCCCATTGCTCGCCAGCTCTACCCTGATTGGGTGCCCATTGCTCGCCAGCTCTACCCTGATTGGGTGCCCATTGCTCGCCAGCTCTACCCTGATTGGGTGCCCATTGCTCGCCAGCTCTGCCCTGACTGGGTGCCAATTGCTCACCCGCTCTGCCCTGATTGGGTGCCCATTGCTCACCAGTTCTACCCTGATTGGGTGCCCAATGCTCACCAGCTCTACCCTGATTGAGTGCCCTTTGCTCACCAGCTCTGCCCTGATTGTGTGCCCACTGCTCACCAGCTCTGCCCTGACTGGGTGCCCTTTGCTCACCAGCTCTGCCCTGATTGGGTGCCCACTGCTCACTAACTCTGCCCTGACTGGGTGCCCATTGCTCACCCGCTCTGCCCTGTTTGGGTGCCCATTGCTCACCAGCTCTACCCTGATTGGGTGCCCACTGCATGCCAGCTCTGCCCTGATTGATGCCCATTGCTCACCAGCTCTGCCCTGATTGATGCCCATTGCTCACCAACTCTGCCCTGATTGATGCCCATTGCTCACCAGCTCTGCCCTGATTGAATGCCCATTGCATGTCAGCTCTGCCCTGATTGTGTGCCCACTGCTCACCAGCTCTGCCCTGACTGGGTGCCCTTTGCTCACCAGCTCTACCCTGATTGGGTGCCCACTGCTCACTAGCTCTGCCCTGACTGGGTGCCCATTGCTCACCCGCTCTGCCCTGATTGGGTGCCCATTGCTCACCAGCTCTACCCTGATTGGGTGCCCACTGCATGCCAGCTCTGCCCTGATTGATGCCCATTGCTCACCAGCTCTGCCCTGATTGATGCCCATTGCTCACCAACTCTGCCCTGATTGATGCCCATTGCTCACCAGCTCTGCCCTGATTGAATGCCCATTGCATGTCAGCTCTGCCCTAATTGGGTGCCCATTGCGCGCCAGTCTTCTAGACCTATTTGATCACCAACTTCTGCTGTACAATGCTGTGCAAACCTCACCTGCATGAACTGACCCTCCTGCCCATACTGCGGCATTTTTAATCATAGGCACTGTCTGCTTTTTCATTAGTTTTTTAATTAAATCGCGTAACTATCCTAGTTTAATTTCTAATTTGACGTGTATTAGAAGTTCCTCTACTGTTTTAATCATGTTCTTAAGGTCTATTCTCATTTTCGAAACAACCATTTTCTCTTATTTGTAAAGCACTTTGAATGACAGCGCTGTAAGAAAGCTGATGTATAAATAATCTCGCTTGTCCTGCGTTTCCCCTTTTACTTTTACTGATGGTCAAATCTCATTCACTGCCGTTATTGTTTTGCTATCTGGTGTCGACCAAAAGAGGATGGTTCCCCTTCTGAGGCCTGGCTCCTCTCAAGGTTTCTTTCTCTTGCTTTTAGGGAGTTTTTCTTGCCACTGTTGCTATTGGTGATGCTCATGGAGCTCAGACCTGGATTTTTCATTCTGTAAAGCTGCTTTGTGAAAACACCTGTTGTAAAAAGTGCTATTAATATAAATAAATAAGAATATAAATAAGACGACCTGACACTGAAGTGCTGACAGTCAGTAATAACATGGAAGCTTGGTCTGCTCTGTTCATGTGGTGTCAGAGAATGTAACAATGCAACCTGCTCACATTTACCACCAATATTTATGACTTATCGGCTTCTTGAATGCAACTTTCTTGAGGCAAACTCTCACACTTACGAGTCTCTGAGTGGCGTCTGAACGCAGCGTTGCGTGTGAGTGGAGAAATCACCAGACTGTGCTGAATGAAGGACTCATTCTGCTTCCCCCACAGACTCTGACTGGAGTAAACCCTGATTTATAACTCACTGTTTCACTGCCCTGCACTTTCACAACTACAGTAAGAGGCACAGCTGATGGAGGGATGAGAAAGATGCCTTGTTAGTGCAGGATGGATTAACATGGTGGGTTAAATGACATGCAAACACAAAAAAAAACAAGCTCCCTTCTTTGATCTTCGCATTCATTCCCATTGCAACTGCCGTCAGCCTTTGCTCTGCACATATCGCACCATGCCAGCATACCAAACTGAGAACATCTGTACACTAAAATAGAGAAGTGCGTGTTTAAAAACTCATATTTTACAGCTCGTAGAAAAAAACCTGAAGCGTATAGAGGGTTACTACAAAATCTGGACAGCCCTTCAAAATTAGAGCGGAGTAATTGTCCTCTGGCTGCTATGACCTACCACCAGGGGGCGCACGTGAATCTCCTTCGGAAACCTTTTCAAGTCGCATCCTATCATATTTAGACGCATGCTACAGGCAGAGAAAGAGCGAGGATACAAAGATGAATACAATAGTGTATATTGGCTTTGGATATAGTCGTCGTAAAAGGGGCGGAGTTAAAACATGCACAATCAGCGTTCCTCTCAGATGAGGACAACCGTTTTAAGGTCTTGTGTCGAGGCTTTGTGCATTCCGTATTACTTCATAAAGCAGACTAAATACAGTTATAGGAGGGTTACTTGAGTATACGTAGAGTAAGAATGTGGCTCGCTGGCTCGACGCCACACTAACCTCCTCTCTAGCTTTCTAAAAGAGAAAGAAAACAGCACAGCTTTCAACACATTACTAATCCAGGAGGAGCGTTTCTGACAGTGAGAGACAGAAAAAACAGTGAGGAGGACAAAGAAAGAGCAGCAAAGCGGACAAAAGTGTCGTGTTATATTTCTGGGGGAACACAGGCGACTGCCCACTCAACAACCCCACAAAGCGTAGAAAAGAGAAAAGGCAGACCCCCCCTGCATTCAGACAGACACCCCCCCCCCGCCCCGCCCCTTCGGTAAGGCTTTAAGTATAAAGTAAACAAACAAATGAATGAAAAAGATTGAAGAACCTTTTCAGACATGACAGATCTACAGTTCCAGTGTCTCTCTCGCTCGTGATGTGGTCCCTTGTTTGTTTTCGGGCTGTGGTAACAAACACTGAGGGCTTCTTTACGGTGAAGCCCTCCGCTCTGGAGACATGAGGCTCACTGAAGGGTGGGCGATACGGCAATAATATCGCAATACCGAAAGAAATTTCTACGTGAAACGATACGTATTGCGATATTTCGTCTGCTACGCTTAAGAACAATACCGAACTCTGAGCATGTGCAAAAACACAGTTTGTAAAAATGACAATAAATAAGATCACGAACTTTAAACTAGACTCAACGCCACGTTGTGACGCTAAATCAAAGTGTGCTACAGTGTCTCTTCAGGTTAAACGCAGCTGTTCAGAGTTCTGGACATACTGACGATATAAATGATACTCAGAGGAGCGCATGGTGACAGTTGATCACAGTAACGATAACATCGGCAGGGACGCGGGAGGCTGGGGGGCTGGGGGGCTGCAGCACGGCCAGATTTCAGGACTGTTTAATAGCTAAAAATAATATCCAAACAGAACGGTTTTCAATATGTTCAGCACAGCTAAGATCCGTGTGCTTGTTTTAGGATGGACTGTGTATTTGTTTTGTGTTTTTAATTTGAATTATTCTATATTTTTACTATACGCAACAGCCATGAACTGTTTAAAATCTTATGCTCGTGGGTATATTTCGGTCTGTCCATCTGAATTTACACGCCCAAATCGTGAGGCAAATTATTCACTAACTCATGAAATAAATGTAATTTTTTATTTTATTTATTTATTGTAAAAGCTCCTCAAATTAACAGCATGTGTTTTATGATCTCCACGTTTCACTACATGCTCACAATTCACTGCTGAAAGCCCAAAAATCTCCGCCGCTCTTTGTGTTGTTCTCTAAAAGTGATGTTTCCAGAGCAGATCACTGAAGAGACGCCGTCTGTTTATAGTTTAGAGCCCAGATTTGGGGAAAAACGGGTCGACTTTCAGTAGAAAAACAAACTGAGTTCAGCTTCTTTTATTATAAGGGTTTAAAATGACGTCACCGTCTATTAGACTGGAGAGAAGAGCTACAGCCTCACACGACGCCCAGCTTCTGAATGGAGCTTATGGAGTATGAACGATATGGAGAACATGACCGAGTGCGGTTCTAAAGAAGATTTATGACCATTTTTGGTACATCATATCACAAAAAGAGAGGGAAATACGTCATTTATAGGATATGGGCCCTTTAAATCACCAGTTTAAGTAAGTGAGTGTTGAATCTCAGCATGTAGGTTGACTGAGTGTGACGGGTGCCTCAGATCAAGTCTGATTGGACGATGTTCAGCTTATCTGCATAAAGTTTGCATATTACGATACTTTCTGTCTGAAGCAAATTTCACAATCCTAATAAAACAAAAAAGGCTTTTAGCTTGACGTCACCGTGTATATCGAGCACATATACGCTGCTAGAAATTTCAGCGCCCCGACTTTAAACGCCTGCCTGCGTCCCTGCCACACTGTCATATTGCCCACCCTCAGGTCTCGCCCCCTGCTGGCGTGGCAGTGTAATAGCATTTTAAAAGACTGAGTGCTTCTCTCACAGCTGTTGGACACTCGAGAGGCTCCCGAAGCGCTGATAACACACAGACTAGGACAGGACCGGGGAAGCAGAGGCTTGCGAGTGCGTTACAGCTGCATGCCGTCAATAACCGCGTCCACTGAGAGACAAACACATTTTGCCGACGCAAAAGACGAGACGAAACGTTTCTGATCCACTAAAACGACGATGCTCAACAAGCTGCATCTAATGTTCCACATTCAACTTGCATAAAAGTGACTGGATGTGCGCTCTGGAACCCAAAGTGACGCGTTCACGTCTTCAGAACAGCAGCACTGACCGAGCAGCGCTGAAAGTTGAGTGAGACACACAAACTGTAGCGAAACTTGAGCACAGAAGACATGCCAGACACACGGCTCGGAGAAGAAAAGACGGAAAAGACACGAAGCTGAAAGGGACAGAGTCCGTTAGATGATCCTCATGGCTTTAGAGATACTTTAGAGAAACTCCTAAGTGCATCCGCAGCCTCGCACCGTCACTGTCATAAGAAAGCCTTGTTCATCAATGAATTACTAATTAATTACTTTTGTTATTAACATCACTTTAGAAGGCCAGCTGCCTTTTTTACACTGTGCTACCCTTCGAGACGAACCAACAGACGAGCGAAGCTTTCGAGAGTAATTTGAAGTGCAGTGAACAGAAACATTTATAAAGCCCACTCCAACAAGCGTCAGCTGCTATAAAGGCTTCACCTCAGCAAGTGTTCTGATAACTGAGCTCTGTTGGACCGAGCCTTTAACCAGCTGTTTGCCTACGTCTGAACGCCCCTGATCAAATGAGCTGCTCTGTTGATTTTCTGAGTGAAAGTAAGTGAACATCTTCTACAGAGACACACCTGAAGCTACACTATGCAGAGGCGGGGATTTGGAGGCCTCTCTGGTGGAAATATGTAACTGCACGCAACGTAACGTGGGTTGAGCTTCGGACCTCCACAAGTGGACGAATCTGACTTCTGTGAGTTTGAACTCATAGAGAACTCTAAACCTGGTCTTCTGAGGACGTGAGTGAATTATCTAATAGCATCATATCTTCATCAGTATGATCCCAATTTGAGATCATTTGAGACCTAAACATCGAGCCGGACCTTCTCTCTGAGCAGTACCGCATCTCTGATTTGGAAATGATTGTCAGGATTTACAGCGCAGCAGATTTTCATTTTCTGGAATGATTTTTAGTTTTAATCAAAAATATTACATAGTGCTGCTTTACGTGGGTCATATTCCTGCAAAATGTGTCACAAATTTTCTATTTTTAATATATTTGAGAAAAAAAAAGATAAAATAAATATAAAATGCACCATAACTTTTTTACACAAACTTAACTTTGTTTTATTTTACACCAATGTGTTCAATTCAGTAAATCAACCGTAACTGTGTATCAAAATGTGTGGAAGTGTGTCTCTGTAGAGGATTCATTCACTTATTTACTCTTAGAAAATCAACATGTGTTGGTCAAGGGTCCCCAAACCTTTGCATGGCTCTGTAGTCCTTGTAGATTTATGTCGGTTGTCATAAATGAAAATAATAATAATGATAATAATAATACTACATCATTAGGAGGGGGTTTCACAGCTTACGCCCCTTTAACATATTTATAAATGGATAACGTGAACATTACTAACAATGAAAGAAAGAGAAACTCGTGGCTACTAGTCGTTTCTGAGATACGAGGTTTTCTTATGACAGTGACGGAATCCCAGTGAGACTTCCCGAATCCAGGAGAATCACTTTATTAAATCGATTAAAGGCAAGTTTAGCGGCGCCCCGTCTCGGACCCCCTCCACCTTCCCCCCTGCTACAGAAGCGCTGAAGCAGCTCTAGCGGGCGTTTCTCACTCCTCCACCGCGGCCTCCTCTCGCTCCAGTTTGTAGGCGGTTTGTTTGCAGCAGAAGCGAGAGAGAGAGAGGTCACACCTGGCGGCGCGGGGGTCACAGCGGCCTATCAGTCGCTCCAGCAGCGCGGCCAGCCTGGAACAGCCACCACGGCCCTCCGGGAAACAGCACACTGAGTCCATACAGCTGACCCCCGCATAGGCCTCAATAAACTAGAGAGAGAGAGAGAGAGAGAGAGAGAGAGAGAGAGAGACAGAGAGAGAGAGACAGACAGAGAGAGACAGAGAGAGAGAGAGAGAGAGAGAGACAGAGAGAGAGAGACAGACAGAGAGAGAGAGAGAGAGAGACACCAGACAGAAAGGAGACATAGAGAAAAGAGGGAAGGGAGAAAAAGAAAGGAGAGATAGAAGAGAAGTGAGATATGTGGAGAAAGAAAGAAAGAAAAACATGAATGGGGATGGAAAAGAAAGACAAATTATGAAAAGAAAAAAAAAAAAATCGAAAGAAGGGAGGAAGGAAAGATGGAAATTAGAAATAATGCCAGAAAAAGAAAATAAAGAACAAGGAGAAACAGAAAGAAAAGAAGAGAACCAGAGAAAGAAGGGAGGAAGATAAAGAGAAACATTAGAATCTCATAATCAAACAGTTTAAAACAAACATGCAGGTGAACATGACGACGATTAAACGTGCAGTGATGGATGGAGGGGTGGAGGGGTGGAGGGATGGAGGGATGTCAGCTCAGTGTTGACGCTGTAAGGCATGACGTCACACACAGATGACGGATGAGTGGAGCTCAGGGTGGAGCCTTAAACACACAAAACACAACCACAACCGATCAATAAGAGTGATGGGTGCTGCCGTCTGGACGTCCTTGGCCTGCGCACGACCAGCCCATGTGCTCCAATTACTGCCCGCCGGCTCTGCGGACCCCCCGGTCACAGCACTCCGGCGCATATTCGCCCTCCACTCACTCCACACCGCACCGGAGCGCCGCCGATCAGTCGATCTCTCTCACAGCCAAATCTTCAGCCTCCTCACCCTGACTAAGCAAGACGGCCATCAGGGCCTCGATCTAATTCCACTTCCTGTCCTCAGAGACGCTCCGAGGCTGTAACGCACTGCAGAACATTAAAGGGCTGATTCCACTGAAAACGGAGACTCTGGCCCAATCCCATTTCACCCCTCGCCCCATCACTGAGCCCTTAGCTCAGAGATATGAGAAAAAAAAGAGAAACCGGCGAGACGGAGAACAAGACACCAAAGAGACCCACAAATGTGAGAATATTCTGCATTAAAAATTACAATCACCGTTTTATCCTAGTTTAATGTGGTTTCGGTGGATTTTGGTCGTTTTTCTTCACAACAAACATAAAAAAAAAATCACTAATAGCGTGTTAAAGTCTCGGTAGCCATCTGGCTAACTTTCCCGTTCCACCTTAAATAGTCCAGCAGTTCTGACGCCTGAAGCGCCAGAATGTCACTGCTGCTCCATTTAAGGTGGAACAGGGAAATTAGAACAGGAATCTGGAGAATCTCTGACTTCAGCTTCATATCACTGAAGAATTAGGGGGGGTGATAATAAATAACTGCCCCCCTCTTTGAAGGCGTATGATCCCTAAATGTAACTAAAGCCCAGCAGTGAGGAGCTGAACTTTCCCCTCCTCTGCTGTCCCTGCAGACGGGCAGGGTCGCCTACAGAGCGGCGCTAGTAGCTGATAATGAAGTGATGCTCTTTTATTAGAGGGTCTCATTTCAGAGGAAGATCTCAACCACTGCCCTGTAGCTCAGGAACAAGGGGGGACACTAGAAAACAAGGGGTAGGGGTGAAAAGAGAAATGGGACGGGGCCTTTCTCTCACTTTTTTTGCAAAATGAGTTTAATGTAGTATGTCAGCTGCGCTCGCCACAGTCCACACAGCCTCTATACGCAAAGTGAGCTTCAAAAACGAGCCGTTTTGACTTTGCTGCTTTTGTGATGTCACAAAAAGCCGTGCATTTACATGCAGTATGTCAGCCAACTCAGCCTAAACTCTTAAAAATGATGGTTCTACAAGGGTTCTTCAGTAAAGAAAATAGTTCTATATAGAATCAGGAACATTTAAAGAACTCTCTGCATGCTTAAAGGGTTCTTTGCATGGTGAAATGGTTCTTCAGATTCATGGAGAATGTGCTGTAGACGGTTCTATATAGAACCTTTTTGCAAAGGCGCCAAAAAAGGTTCTTCCATTGTTATAAGCTTGACAATGTAATGAGAGAAGAACCTTTTTTGGTGCTACATAGAACCCTTTTGCATTTTCTATGTAAAACCATCTAGAGCACCTAGTTTTACAGCACCAAAAAAGGTTCTTCATTACGATGTCAAACTTGTAACAATAGAGGAACCCTTTTGGAGCGATATAGAACTATTTTCAAAAATATCTAACACATTGTCCATCAATCTAAAGAACCATTTGCTCGTCATCGTAACAGCAGAAGAACCTTTTTTGGTGCTATATAGAACCCTTTTCAAAAAGGTTCTATATAGTACCATATACAACACATCTTCCATCAGCCTGAAGAACCATTTCATCATGCAAAGAACCATTTCATCATGCAGAAGGTTCTTTGAGTGTTCATGGTTCTATATAGCTATATAGAACTATTTTCTTTTCCAAAGAACCCTTGAAGAACCATCATCTTTAAGTGTGTACAGCAGGTTGGCCCCGCCCACTCAGGCCAGAGCGTCTGAGCCTGGACTACTTTGTGAATGAGGCGCAGTACCGGAGCAGCCAATCAGCACAAAGCTCATTTGCATATGTTAGTCTTTAAAGCAGTTTAAAGGGGCAATCCACCCATAAAACTAGCATTTGATATTAGTCCTGTTATAATAATCTGCAGCGCAGCAGCTTAATCGGTTCCATCTTTTCTACGTTTACGGACATCGATGTTTACTACAATACCCAGCATGCATTGCTTCTAGCTAGTGCAGCCACTGATATAGAGGCAAACGCATACAGACGGCTTCCTAGCAGCACTGTTAGCTTTCTAGCTTTCCTCTCCATTAGCCAGCTACTGGGAATGAAAGATCCTCCCACCTTCAGGTCGCATCATCAGAAGGTGGTTTTCTTCCTCTTTAAAATCACTTTACAGACTGTTGCAGCACCACAGTTCACCACTAGAGGTGACCACGCAGGTTTACAATAAAGGAACCGATGGTTCCATTTCTCATTTTGGGCCATAGTACCCCTTTAAATGGGAACTCTACCAGATGCAAACAGAGCCGTTCACAGTGGTGGTGATGGGAACCAGACGTCCCTCTAAAAGCTCCTACAGAAAGTTCCTACATGAACTGGTTCTGAATTCACTGCCTGATGACTGAGACGCTGTTTTATGAGAGTTTAGAGAACTTCAACTCCATTCATGGTGGAGGGAGACATGCAGGGCGCTGTGCGGCAAAATAGTCCCCAAAGAAAACTCATTATTCCAGATTTTCCACTGTTTTCCATCATCAACATTCCATATAAGCTCAGAAGACTCGTGTAGGTTCTCTGGTGGTTCTGGATGGTAAATAAAGTGTCTGTATCTGTGTTGTAGTCATGGCGACGCCTGGTTCCCATCACCACCACTGTGAAGACGTCTGAACCGTTTTAACATGGAACCGCTCTGAATCATCGGTGTAACTGCCCTTTAAATCAATCTTCATGATAACAGAGATATTTTTACAGGGAATTCAAAGCGGGGAAAGATCACTCCGCTGCTGTGGGAAGAAAACCTTGTACCTCCACTTCTGCCATTTTTCAGGTGACATCATTTGAAAACGCCTGTTGCTCTTTAAATGTGTGTAAATTTCATGATGAATGGACTAAAAGAAACGGCCCAAAATGACTCGGAAAAGACGTCTGGTTCCATTGACTTCCACTAAAAGTAAAGTACGTTTATTCTTTCTCCATTTTGGAGATACGAGGTTTTGATCCGACAGCAGCGATAAGAATATTATGAATAGCATTTCTACAGAATTGCCTGATGCGAGCTCAACACAGCTACAGTGCTTCTATTAGAGATATTCAGACACTCGCTACAGGGGATTTACAGCTTTAAAAACAAAATCTATTAAAAAAATTTAACGGATCAGGAATTACGTATAACACATGACTACACATTAACCTATAAAAGGAAAAATAAAATTCCCTCACGTTCGACAGACGTGTTGTGGCAGGATATTACTAAACGTCTGCTCCATAACAAAGTCAAAGAAATTCATTTTAAAGCACTTCACAGTTTTTATCCCTGTAATGTCCTGCTTAATAACTTTAAAGCTTATTTCACCACTACGCTCTTTCTGCCGTTCAGCGCTGGAAAATCACTATCATATTTGGAAAATCATATGTTTGTACCTGCACTTTCTGTAAGGAATTTTGGAAATTTCTTTAAATGGTATTGACATGGATGCACAAACTTATTCCTAAAAATGAGACGATGGCATCGGCTCCTAAAGCTGTTCTGCAAAGATGTGACGCTTCTTTTTATTCCTTATTACAAATACAACAGAACAAAAGAGCCAAAGGCTGTTTAATGAACTGATAAAGCACAGATCATATCTACGTCTGACTTATTCCAGCCTTTTCATTTGATAATTTAATTTGATTTTTTAAATGACATCTCTAATTTTAAATTCATTTCTCTATTTATTGGATTCTTTTCATTTAAATTGGCTGAATGTACATCTTTATGTTTAATTTTTCCAAGGTGTACATTTACATGATTGTTTAGATAAAATAAAATAAATAAAAATATTTGGGATTCTAATATTTGGGATGGAAAACGTTTAGTTCCACAGCATTTCTTCCAAGAAACCCACAGAGCGTGACTGTGCGTCTGCTCTTCTACATCGACCCGCGGTCCTGCGAGGTTTAGTGATGTTTCCTCGTGAGCACTTGTGAAAAGCAGCACCGAAGCTGCCAGTGTGAGAAACGTTTTCTCAGGAATTTACTGAGTTCTGGGTCAACGGTCCAGCTTTTAATACCCGCTCCGAGGCAGTTCTGCTAAAGATCGATAGCAGTGGGAAAGCAGCCGGACGAGGGGGGGCTGAAGCGCAGCGACGGCTTGGCCTTGTTCTACTGTCCATCAGCACCGGTCATAAAGAAGCAGCACTAATCAGCGCCTGGCCGCTGACCCTGCACTGGACCTAATGAGAAACGGCGCCTTGGCCAGACATTAAAATCAATGAAAATGGAACGTGCTGAGTCATAAATCCCATGAGCTTCACGAAGACGGTTCTTCAAGGGTTCTTCAGTAAAGAAAATGGTTCTATTCAGAACCATGAACAGGACTAAAGGGTTCTTTGCATCATGAAAGGGTTCTACAGATGGACGGAGAATATACAGTAGATGGTTCTATGAAGAATCTTTTCTTCTCTTCTTCTAAGAACCATTTTATTTAGTAAAGAAAATGGTTCTATATACCATGAACTCTCAAGACCAAATGGGTTCTTTGCATCATGAAAGGGTTCTACAGATTGATAGTGTGCTGTAGATGGTTCTATATATAATCTTTTCAAAAAGGGTTCTATATACCATCAAAAAGCGTTTTTCAGATTGACGGAGAATGTTCAGTAGATGGTTCTATAAGGGTTCTGCTAAGAAGCACCAGAAAGCGTTCTTTAGTAGTGAAAATGGTTGTATATATAACCATGAACACTCAAAGAACCCTTTGCATGATTAAAGGGCTCTTCAGATTGGAGAATGGGTTCTATATGGTTATATACAGAATCTTTTTGAAAAAGGGGGTTCTATATAGGATCAAAAAAGGGTTCTTCAGATTGATGGAGAATCTGCTGCAGATGGTTCTATAGAGAATCTTTTTCTTCTTGTTCTTCTATTGTCACAATGCCAAGCTTGTAACAACAGAACGAGCCTTTTTGTGGTATATGGAACCCTCTATAGCACATTTTCTTTACTAGAACCCTTGAAGAACCATTGTTTTAAGGGTGCTGATTACATGGATGCTGAGAAGCAGAAAACCATCAAGCAGCTTCTCAGACTGAGCTTTGGAGGCGTGTCTGCAGGTTCTTTGAGGAGCAGGAAGTGAGGCTCCTGGAAAGAACGGAAGCTGGAATGAAGGTGAAGAGGGACTCATTGACTGGACACGGCTGAGAGGAGCTTTAGCTGCTGAGGCTGCTACATGTAACATCGATGTCCAAAGAAAACAAGCCTGTCCAAAATGCTGAGATTACAGGAGACGGCAGAAACGCCCGTTACTTTTATTGTAAGTTAATGTAAAGAGATTTTATCCCAAGCAATATAAGAGCCTTTCATTGGTCCATTCACCAGTGAAGGACAGCTGAGCCCAAACGATGCAGAAAAATAAAAACTTCAAAAAATAAAGATTTTTTTTTTGGACTGCTTTTGCCCTGATGCTGAAAAATGAATAATTAGTACTTAAAGGTCATTTTGACTGGAAATTAAATGGACGCAGGGAGGTCTCTGACCGTATGTCATCAAAGTTTGGTTTCTGGAAATGTAATAACTGCAGAAAATCAGATTTGGACAGCAATGCAATATGTTTACATGCACTTGAGTAATCAGATACTGTGGAAACTCCTGGATCTACATGAGTCAGCCAGTAAGTTGGGGGCAGTCGTGGGCTGGAGGTTAGGGATCTGGCCCTGTGACCGGAAGGTCGCCGGTTCGATCCCCAGAGCTGACAGTCCATGACTGAGGTGTCCTTGAGCAAGACGCCTAACCCCCAACTGCTCCCCGGGCACTGCGGATTGGGCTGCCTGTACTTATGTTTGCGTTTGAGAGGAATGTAGTTTGTAACTCATGATACATGATATCTGTTAAATAAATAAATAAATAAATAAATACACCAATTCCCTCTCAGGCTGTTTTCACACCTAATTTTAACTGGGCTATGGTCTTATATGATTTTAAATTAATATTCATAGTTGCTTCTATTACCGTTATGTATTATCATCTGTCTGTAAAGCACTCTGAGGAGCCACCGCTATGAAAAGTGCTCTATAAATAAACATATTACTACTACATTATTATTAGTTTGCCTGCTAATGTCTGAAACAGAGTCTGGGTTTTTGTGCTACTGTATCGTTTCAGTTTGAAACTGTTGGTGCAAGTTCACCAAATAAAAAACACCAATGCTTGTTTATTGGTAAACATTTTTTAGGGATTTAAATGCTTAAACACTAATACTCAACATCTGTGCTGCACCACAATCAAAGCAACAACAATAAACCTGGTTTGATATCTGCTCCTTCAGGATCGGTCGGTCAGTGTGAATGGAACCACGTTGCTGACGTTGTATGTCCTGCCAGCAAAATCAAAGGCTTTGCTTCTCTCTCATATTATTATTTTATATTTATTCTGTTCCAATTACGTACCGTTTTTATTCCGTTTCCAGCGGCAGCTTGCGCTGAAAGAGCGAAATGAGTTTGAACAGGCAGATTACGTGGACAGTGCAGCACCTGGTGAATAAAAAAGCAGGTTAAACTCCCTCGTTTGGTGCGAATGATCATGAAAACGCTCTCCCACCAGCAGTGAGCAGAACCAGGACGCGTTTGGAAGTTAGAGCGGAGATCAGGTGGCGGATTTACATCCGTCAAGATGGTCTGAACTAAAAAAAAGCTTGATGGGTCCGTACAAAACGAGGTAGGCGTACAGGCGCTCTTAGATGTTAGGATTAAAGATTAAAACTGCCGTTATTTCAAGTCCAAACCCGTGTAAAATGTACATAAAACGGAAGTGAAAGCAGTTTTATGTGAAGTCGGTGTAAAGTGAATATCTGGGGCATTTCTTTTGGCTCTATTCATCACGATCGCTCCTCCGCGAAGTAAAGAACAGCTGCTGTTCGACTGCTGTAGAAAAACAAAATGAAAAAAGCACAGCAACAATATGACGGCTGCAATAAAGATTTCAGGGGTCCCAGTGACAGCAGATCCCCCCCCCCCCATCCTCCTTGTCCCACATTGGTCCCCCCCTCTGGCCTCTGATTACAGCATTATACCACAAGATCGTACCACGAGTACATCTGCCTCGAGTATCAGGCTTAGCTGTCATCACTGAGGCTAAACACAGTGAGAAAGTAAACATTTATTGGTAATGAAAATTCATCAGAAACAGTCCATAAATTCACTTATAAATCATTTATAAACCAAGAATAACTGAAAAACAAGAAAAACACCTTCAATACTCACTTCCAGCAATATGAGAGTACCTTCAGATTTACAAGAGATATGTTGAATATCAAAAATATAGGTAATGTTTATGATTTAAAAGCATGCACATATGGATATGATTATGAGACATGGCAGACACGGGCAGCTCCTCTTAAGGCACGGGGGTGAAGGATGAGCGGATGGCACAGTGAACAGGTACATACAAATAAAACCAGGTGAGCACTTCCCATCATGCTCCAGGCTACAGTCTCCGAGGTGACTGGGGTTGAGGACTACGAGGGGAATAAGTGAGTGATGGCAGTTCTCTCACACACACACACACACACACACACACACACACGCACACACTCACACTCACACTCACACTCTCAGGGACACGGGAAGGCCTTTTAAGTTGGAGGTGCTGAAGTTTTAACTATTACCAATTATAACATTGTTATAACATAACTGATCTTTACATGACCGTTTTCCAACCTCTCCGTTTCCCTCAGGATAAAACAGGGTGTTTTCGTTTTTATGCCTAACACTCTTCACTTTAGCATGAGTGGGCGGGGCCAAACTGCCACATGCTGAATAGGTGGGTATATGCAGGGTGATTCAAAAAGGTTCATCCGATTTCAAAGTGGCATATTTTTATAACTGCGAAGCGCCGAGGAACCAATCACACTCCAACTGTAAGAGGGGGTCATAGAGTTTCTGACTGGCTCCTTCAGTCTGAGAGGAGCTGAGACCCCTGAGCAGAACGTTCTGCGTTCTCCACGTCAATAAGAGTGAATCCGTCAGAACTGAGCAGCGGGATTTTCATCAGCAGTGAAGCTCCAGCAGCTCAGAGCGTTCGGCGCTGGTTCCACAGCACTGGATGATCTCCGAAATCCCACTGAAAGAGCCGTGAGAGCAGCGACGCCCGACACGCTCAGTCCAGTCTGGGATGAGTTTGACTGGGGAGTTGATGTCGTCCGTACAGCTGGAGGAGGTTCAGACTGAGACCTTGTAGAACTACATAATAAACTTTATGCTCATTTAAACCGTTTACAGCTCACTGCACTGATCTGTGATGATTTACAGGAGAAATCAATCATTTTGAAATCTGCTGAATCTTTTTGAATCACCCTGTATATCTGCTACTTTTCCATATCGTAGAATTTCTACTATTTTTCATTTTTATTTTTCTTCATTATCTGAGCGCAGTGGCCGTCCTTTACATCGTGTGAACATTTCATTATGAATGGACCGATTTCTACAACTTGCATTTAAAGTTTTTTTCTCTCTCGTAAACCCGCCGCTGTTTTTCTCTGGACAGCAATGACGTATTCTTTATGTCTGGACTTTATGGACCGGTGACCGGACCTTTTGCTAAAATTAGCCTTTGTAGGGCTAACGTTAGCTACACAATCTGGGGCTGTATTACAGAAACTGCCTCTCTTTCAGTCTCTTTCAACATCTGACAGGTCAATATAAGATTTTTCACAAATTTGTTTTATAGAAGCAAAATGTGATCTTAGTTTAGGAACTTTATCTGAACTGACAGCATCTTATATTCAGTTAGGAAATCTTAATCTACTCGATCAGAGTTGATAATCAGCCGTCATGCCTGTTGCTTAGCAACCGACTATACATGCTATATTTCAGCTGCGTGTGTAATCAATATAATCAAGTTAGTAGCTGTACAGCTACAGTCACTGATGTAAAAAAGGCCGAACAAAACTAAAGTGTGATAAACTAAGTTGTGAATATTGTGAGAGCGCCCCCTGCTGTTTATCAGAGCGATGCCGGCCCCCAGTTTCAGTCTCCATTTCCCAAACGCTTTAGCTGAGCGTGCCAACGTTATTTCTCCTAATACAGACACACGTTCTGCTGTGTCTGATCCACTCAGACCAGCGCAACACACACTAACACACCACCACCACGTTACTGCAGTGCTGAGAATGACCCACCACCCAAATAGTACCTGCTCTGTGAGGGTCCATGGGGGTCCTGACCACTGAAGAACAGGGTAACAGAGTATCAGAGAAACAGATGGACTACAGTCTGTAACTGTAGAACTACAGAGTGCAGCTATACAGTAGGTGGAGCTGATGAAGTGGACAGTGAGTGTAGAAACGAGGAGGTGGTCAGAATGTAATGCCTGCTGCGGCGTATACTGCAGCATCCTCGAAACCCTTACTTCCCGCGTCCCTGCACACACTTGCACATCCACACATCCACGGCTCTAGGCTGGGCAGTACTACCTAGGGGAGAGGGGGGGCTGCGTCAATGGCAGGGGAAGGAGAAGCAGCTAGCAGTTGCCAATTGTCCTCCCCTCTGTCCCTGCTTTCAGCAGAGTCATATTCTGAGCCGACTGAAACTTTATCCTCTTCCATCTGGAAGGACAAAACAGCTGGTTAAGGCTCGCTGATGGAAGAAAACTGGAGCGCGGAGCGAAAACAATCCTAAAGGAGCAACATAGTGAGCATGAAAATGGCCCAGATCCACTGTGGAAACACGCTGTTAAAATAAAATATGATTAAAATAAAAGCTTATCTACAGTCGTACGCAAGAGTTTGGGCACAAAAATAAGTGCGCAGAACACACTTCAGCACATTTCTATTTACCATACTATGAAAAATGAAGCATAAACTATGGCCTGTGCAAATGTTATGGCACACTTCAGACTTTGTCGTATTTCTGCGCAGTCAAATTGGCAGAATAGAGTCCTTTTTAAGTGCATTTCCCATACAGGATGTTATTATTCTTGTTTAGAAAATATGAGCAATAAAACAAGTTATTTGCCTGAGGGTGTTCAAACTTCTGCATATGACTGTATCTAAAATATGCTCTGATTTATCATTACAGACTGGCTTTACGGCAATTTAGCATTTTAAACAGAACTACTACTGATAGGCGAATTACTACAAAAAAAATACAAAAGCATTTTCGGATTTATGACATCATTATCAGCTGATATCTCATGTCACATGGACTGGAGACCATTTTCTCTGCTCACTGCAATAAAATACAACAACTTTATCACCGTTTCAGCTGCATGCAGCCCCAAAAAAGGACTCCACTGAACGGCACTGAAGACAAACAAGCGGATGAAGAGCATCTGCTAAAGCATGAGGCCGTGCTGGTTTCAAGCTGTGGTAGTAGAGGAATGACCGTGCTCATGGTGGGCTCATGGTGGGCTCATGCTGCAGGTAGAAGAAACTAAAGCCTCTCAGTAGCTTGAGCTCAAATTTCAAAGAAGGCAAATGAAACAAACAGGAAGGTGAATTTGGTAGAGAGGTTACAGAACAACCCAATACCAACTAGACTACATCTAAGCTCCGCCCACTAATATGTTCTTTCCTAGAGATCATGTTGTACAGAACGCGGGTAAACATCCTTTACAGCCTGAAGAGAAACTGTAGAACAGACTCGGTTTATACCACAATACCTGTTCTACGGCTCTATAACCGGCTCTAAATGTAGGGATTGTGATATAAACCGAGTCCGTTCTACAGTTTCTCATTAGACTGAATGAATAACCGGCTCTAAATGTAGGTATTGTGATATAAACCGAGTCCGTTCTCAGTTTCTCATTAGACTGAATGAATAACCGGCTCTAAATGTAGGTATTGTGATATAAACCGAGTCCGTTCTACAGTTTCTCATTAGGCTGAATGAATAACCGACTCTAAATGTAGGTATTGTGATATAAACCGAGTCCGTTCTACAGTTTCTCATTAGGCTGAATGAATAACTGACTCTAAATGTAGGTATTGTGATATAAACCGAGTCCGTTCTACAGTTTCTCATTAGACTGAATGAATAACCGGCTCTAAATGTAGGTATTGTGATATAAACCGAGTCCGTTCTACAGTTTCTCATTAGACTGAATGAATAACCGGCTCTAAATGTAGGTATTGTGATATAAACCGAGTCCGTTCTACAGTTTCTCATTAGACTGAATGAATAACCGACTCTAAATGTAGGTATTGTGATATAAACCGAGTCCGTTCTACAGTTTCTCATTAGACTGAATGAATAACCGACTCTAAATGTAGGTATTGTGATATAAACCGAGTCTGTTCTACAGTTTCTCATTAGGCTGAATGAATAACCGACTCTAAATGTAGGTATTGTGATATAAACCGAGTCCGTTCTACAGTTTCTCATTAGGCTGAATGAATAACCGACTCTAAATGTAGGGATTGTGATATAAACCGAGTCCGTTCTACAGTTTCTCATTAGACTGAATGAATAACCGACTCTAAATGTAGGTATTGTGATATAAACCGAGTCCGTTCTACAGTTTCTCATTAGGCTGAATGAATAACCGGCTCTAAATGTAGGTATTGTGATATAAACCGAGTCCGTTCTACAGTTTCTCATTAGACTGAATGAATAACCGACTCTAAATGTAGGTATTGTGATATAAACCGAGTCTGTTCTACAGTTTCTCATTAGGCTGAATGAAAAACCGACTCTAAATGTAGGTATTGTGATATAAACCGAGTCCGTTCTACAGTTTCTCATTAGACTGAATGAATAACCGACTCTAAATGTAGGTATTGTGATATAAACCGAGTCCGTTCTACAGTTTCTCATTAGACTGAATGAATAACCGACTCTAAATGTAGGTATTGTGATATAAACCGAGTCTGTTCTACAGTTTCTCATTAGACTGAATGAATAACCGGCTCTAAATGTAGGTATTGTGATATAAACCGAGTCCGTTCTACAGTTTCTCATTAGGCTGAATGAAAAACCGACTCTAAATGTAGGTATTGTGATATAAACCGAGTCCGTTCTACAGTTTCTCATTAGACTGAATGAATAACCGACTCTAAATGTAGGTATTGTGATATAAACCGAGTCCGTTCTACAGTTTCTCATTAGACTGAATGAATAACCGACTCTAAATGTAGGTATTGTGATATAAACCGAGTCCGTTCTACAGTTTCTCATTAGACTGAATGAATAACCGGCTCTAAATGTAGGTATTGTGATATAAACCGAGTCCGTTCTACAGTTTCTCGTTAGACTGAATGAATAACCGACTCTAAATGTAGGTATTGTGATATAAACCGAGTCCGTTCTACAGTTTCTCATTAGACTGAATGAATAACCGACTCTAAATGTAGGTATTGTGATATAAACCGAGTCCGTTCTACAGTTTCTCATTAGACTGAATGAATAACCGACTCTAAATGTAGGTATTGTGATATAAACCGAGTCTGTTCTACAGTTTCTCGTTAGACTGAATGAATAACTGACTCTAAATGTAGGTATTGTGATATAAACCGAGTCCGTTCTACAGTTTCTCGTTAGACTGAATGAATAACCGACTCTAAATGTAGGTATTGTGATATAAACCGAGTCCGTTCTACAGTTTCTCATTAGACTGAATGAATAACCGACTCTAAATGTAGGTATTGTGATATAAACCGAGTCCGTTCTACAGTTTCTCGTTAGGCTGAATGAATAACCGACTCTAAATGTAGGTATTGTGATATAAACCGAGTCCGTTCTACAGTTTCTCATTAGACTGAATGAATAACCGACTCTAAATGTAGGTATTGTGATATAAACCGAGTCTGTTCTACAGTTTCTCATTAGGCTGAATGAATAACTGACTCTAAATGTAGGTATTGTGATATAAACTGAGTCTGTTCTACAGTTTCTCATTAGACTGAATGAATAACCGACTCTAAATGTAGGTATTGTGATATAAACCGAGTCTGTTCTACAGTTTCTCATTAGGCTGAATGAATAACCGACTCTAAATGTAGGTATTGTGATATAAACCGAGTCCGTTCTACAGTTTCTCATTAGGCTGAATGAATAACCGGCTCTAAATGTAGGTATTGTGATATAAACCGAGTCTGTTCTACAGTTTCTCATTAGGCTGAATGAATAACCGACTCTAAATGTAGGTATTGTGATATAAACCGAGTCCGTTCTACAGTTTCTCATTAGGCTGAATGAAAAACCAGCTCTAAATGTAGGTATTGTGATATAAACCGAGTCTGTTCTACAGTTTCTCATTAGACTGAATGAATAACCGACTCTAAATGTAGGTATTGTGATATAAAACCGAGTCCGTTCTACAGTTTCTCATTAGACTGAATGAATAACCGGCTCTAAATGTAGGTATTGTGATATAAACCGAGTCCGTTCTACAGTTTCTCATTAGACTGAATGAATAACCGACTCTAAATGTAGGTATTGTGATATAAAACCGAGTCCGTTCTACAGTTTCTCATTAGACTGAATGAATAACCGGCTCTAAATGTAGGTATTGTGATATAAACCGAGTCCGTTCTACAGTTTCTCATTAGGCTGAATGAATAACCGACTCTAAATGTAGGTATTGTGATATAAACCGAGTCCGTTCTACAGTTTCTCATTAGGCTGAATGAATAACCGACTCTAAATGTAGGTATTGTGATATAAACCGAGTCCGTTCTACAGTTTCTCATTAGACTGAATGAATAACCGGCTCTAAATGTAGGTATTGTGATATAAACCGAGTCCGTTCTACAGTTTCTCATTAGGCTGAATGAATAACCGCCTCTAAATGTAGGTATTGTGATATAAACCGAGTCCGTTCTACAGTTTCTCATTAGGCTGAATGAATAACCGACTCTAAATGTAGGTATTGTGATATAAACCGAGTCTGTTCTACAGTTTCTCATTAGACTGAATGAATAACCGACTCTAAATGTAGGTATTGTGATATAAACCGAGTCCGTTCTACAGTTTCTCATTAGACTGAATGAATAACAGGCTCTAAATGTAGGTATTGTGATATAAACCGAGTCCGTTCTACAGTTTCTCATTAGGCTGAATGAATAACCGACTCTAAATGTAGGTATTGTGATATAAACCGAGTCTGTTCTACAGTTTCTCATTAGACTGAATGAATAACCGACTCTAAATGTAGGTATTGTGATATAAACCGAGTCCGTTCTACAGTTTCTCATTAGGCTGAATGAATAACCGACTCTAAATGTAGGTATTGTGATATAAACCGAGTCCTTTCTACAGTTTCTCATTAGACTGAATGAATAACCGACTCTAAATGTAGGTATTGTGATATAAACCGAGTCTGTTCTACAGTTTCTCATTAGACTGAATGAATAACTGACTCTAAATGTAGGTATTGTGATATAAACCGAGTCCGTTCTACAGTTTCTCATTAGACTGAATGAATAACCGACTCTAAATGTAGGTATTGTGATATAAACCGAGTCCGTTCTACAGTTTCTCATTAGACTGAATGAATAACCGGCTCTAAATGTAGGTATTGTGATATAAACCGAGTCTGTTCTACAGTTTCTCATTAGGCTGAATGAATAACCGGCTCTAAATGTAGGTATTGTGATATAAACCGAGTCCATTCTACAGTTTCTCATTAGACTGAATGAATAACCGACTCTAAATGTAGGTATTGTGATATAAACCGAGTCTGTTCTACAGTTTCTCATTAGACTGAATGAATAACCGACTCTAAATGTAGGTATTGTGATATAAACCGAGTCCGTTCTACAGTTTCTCATTAGACTGAATGAATAACCGACTCTAAATGTAGGTATTGTGATATAAACCGAGTCTGTTCTACAGTTTCTCATTAGACTGAATGAATAACGGACTCTAAATGTAGGTATTGTGATATAAACCGAGTCTGTTCTACAGTTTCTCATTAGACTGAATGAATAACCGACTCTAAATGTAGTTATTGTGATATAAACCGAGTCCGTTCTACAGTTTCTCATTAGACTGAATGAATAACCGACTCTAAATGTAGGTATTGTGATATAAACCGAGTCTGTTCTACAGTTTCTCATTAGACTGAATGAATAACCGACTCTAAATGTAGGTATTGTGATATAAACCGAGTCTGTTCTACAGTTTCTCATTAGACTGAATGAATAACCGGCTCTAAATGTAGGTATTGTGATATAAACCGAGTCTGTTCTACAGTTTCTCATTAGGCTGAATGAATAACCGGCTCTAAATGTAGGTATTGTGATATAAACCGAGTCCGTTCTACAGTTTCTCATTAGGCTGAATGGGATTTTCTCCAGAGTTCTGTAAAGCTGTTCAACCTTACAACAGTAGCTATGAAAGAACGTATTTGAAGGCAGTGAATCTGTAGGTCAACTGTGGTCCAGCGCACAGGAAGAACCCTCTGCTGACCTGGCAATGGCAGTTAATTCTGCAAACGCTGCAGAATCTGATATCTTGGCAAGTGAAAACATCTTGAATGTGGGCAGTGTAAGCAGCATTTTCCACTGAGACTACTGTGTAGATGATTGTGACATTATTCAAACTATTTCTATACGCACTAGTATAAGAAAGCACAAGCATCTGTTTATGCACTGAAAATAAAAAAACATATATTGCTCTCACAAGAATTTATAATAATAATATAATAGCTAGATCTCATATTAACCTTACAATAATCTTAACAGAAGTAGATACAGATGTGTCTTATAATAATCCTTTACTTAAAAATGCATTAATAACAGCTGTTTGTCTTGTTTACATTATTTTGGTTTGTATCTGTTTGTCTTAATCAATAATTCAGTTAGTTTATATTAATCAACAATCTCAATGAAGAGTATTAGATGTAGTGCCTACATATTGTCAAAATGATGGTTCTTCAAAGGTTCTTTAGTAAAAAAAAATGGTTCTAAATAGAACCATGAACTCTCAAAGAACCCTGTGCGAGATTACTGGGCTCTTTGCATCATGAAATGGTTCTTCAGTTTCATGGAGAATGTGCTGTAGATGGTTCTATATAGAACCTTTAGTAAAGAAAAGAGTGCTATATGGCATCAAACAGGGTTCTTCTACACCAGAAGAGCCATTTTTGGTGCTACACAGAACCATTTTCAAAAGGGTTCTATATAGAACCATCTACAGCACATTCTCTATGAAAGGGTTTGTCAGATGGAAAAGGCGCAATGTGCTGTAGATGGTTCTATATACCCCCCAAAAAGGTTCATCAATTGTTACAAGCTTGACATTGTCATGGTAGAAGAATCCCTTTGGGTGCTACACAGAATCCTTGTCAAAAACATATATATAATATATATACATATAAATAAAAGCCACGTACAGCACATTCTCCATTAATCTGAAGAACGCTTTCACGATCAAAGGAAACCTTTAATCATGCAAAAGGTTCTTTGAGTGTTTGTGTTTATGATTTCCTAAAGAACCCTTGAGGAACCATGAAGTGTGTATATTCAATATATATTCACTTGCCAAGATGTTCCATTTGCAATGACTGTGAGAGTGTGTGTGTGTGTGTGTGTGTGTGTGTGTATGTGTGTGTGTGTGTGTGTGTGTGTGTGTGTGTGTGTGTCTATGGGTCATTCTACAGAAACGTCCAGTTTTGTGTCTCTGAAGTTCACAGATATATTACACTTGTTCGGGTTACAATTTATATTTTAAAATAAAAGTTATTTTAACAATCGCACCTTTTTGAGCCTCAATTTATCCATATTGGTTTATAAATCAAGCATCACAGAAGAGCTCGTCCCCACCATCGTGTGTAAAGGGTGAGACCATATTTTAAGGTAAAAAACTTGTTTTTCTGCAATTTTACCTGCAATCATCTCTGCATGACTATGAAATATATGATTTAAATGACAAAAAAATAAATGCCTAATAAATATAATAAAATGCATAATAAAAGTCCCCAGGAGTCGTGTCACTGGTGTTACTGCGTCTCTTATTTTGAAATAAAAGTCACGCCGATGACGTCACTCGACCTCCTTTGACCTGTTTTCTGAGGATCTATGGAGAAAAGCTCGTGGTGAGTCCACTGTGTCTCTCAGTTCTCAGAGATCTTCTCATTCAGCTCATGATCTCATAAGAAGCTTCTAGCTGACGTCACTGGTGTGACCGACTTTATTCTGAGGTCACTGTGAAAAAACAGACATGGATTAAATTCCACATTTTAGTGGACGTTCCCTGATGGACAGCGTGTGGATTGATACGGAGTAGCAGCCGGTATCGGTAACACCAGTGACTCCTACGGAGAGAAAGAAAAGTGGACGTTTCTGTAGAACGACCCTTCTAGATATTTGTATTTCTGCACTGGCTGTATTGTGCTGTACTGTTTTGGTCTGTTGGGCTGTATTGTGCTGTACTGAGTTATTTGGAGCTGGTCATGCTCCAGTCTGCTGTGTGTAAGTCACAGAGAGAGAGAGAGAGAGAGAGAGAGAGAGAGAGAGAGAGAGAGAGAGAGAGACATGCAGGTTGAGGGTGGGAGGTTTACAGGTTACAGGCATGCAGGGTGAACTGTGTGTCCTCTGTATCAGCTCAGTGTTGAGCTTAATTCGCCCTCCCTCTCTCCTTCACTCATCCCTGCCCTGTTCACTGCGTTGCCCTGAATGCTGGTTAGTTTGTTTTGCCACAGCATGCAGCACGAGACTGGGGGGAGGGGGGGGGTGCGGCTTTTCCTACTCTACCTAATCTTGCCCAGCTGATTCTTGGCTCTGGACAGCGGCTGCAGAGCGATGAAGTCGTCACCTATAGCGACACGGTTGGAGTACATCTACAGAGCGAGAAGGGGTGAAACACACAGAGGGTCAGTAAGAGGGACAAAGACACGAGACAGAGAAATGCACACAAACACACACAACAGGGCTGCACCACACAGGCTAAACACCAGCACTGCACGACTTCCAACATAAGGAAAGTACTGGTGAATCAATAGTGCTGCATAGCCGAAGGGGAATTCCACTGCTTTTTTCCCAATTTCTGCTTGATCACAAGGTTAAGATATAAACACAGTAATCCAGAGCGGTTTGGTGTGAAACTGTTCTAGATAAACTGAGTCAAAACCGTTTACAGTGCTGGTGATAGGAACCAGACGTCCCTCTAAAAGCTCCTACAGAAAGTTCCTACATGAGCTGGTTCTGAATTCACTGCCTGATGACTGAGACGCTGTTTTATGAGAGTTTAGAGAACTTCAACTCCATTCATGTTGGAGGGAGACATGCAGGGCGCTGTGCGGCAAAATAGTCCCCAAAGAAAACTCATTATTCCAGATTTTCCACTGTTTTCCATCATCAGCATTCCATATAAGCTCAGAAGACTCGTGTGGGTTCTCTGGTGGTTCTGGATGGTAAATAAAGTGTCTATATCTGTGTTGTAGTCATGGCGACGCCTGGTTCCCATCACCACCACTGTAAAGACCGTCTGAACCGTTTCACACCGTTTCCTTTATGAAGGAATTTTTGAGAATCTAGCGTAACTGCCCTTTAAAGATCGACCTAAACAGATTTTTGTATGATTATTTGATTCCCTGATTCATCACAACCCTCAGACAATCATCTGGAGTTGTGATTGGCCAGGAGGCTCATTGCACAGCTCATTTGCATATTGCAGCCTTTTATCAGTTTTGTAAAGGCCAATATTTTGAAAACGATCAACAATCAATGTTGTGCAGCCCTAAAACTCACACTTTAATGGACATTAAGACATCATTCTCACACACACACACACACACACACACACACACACACAGTAAACGAGAGTTCTCACTATGACAAAGACAGGAAACAGGAAACATACAGAAGTCAGAGAGCCAACGCACGTCTAACTGTCTGCTGTAGCTGCAGAACCGGCGTCTGCTCAGCTTCCAGAACGTTCACCTGCTGAGCTTCACGGCCTGAACAACAGTTAACTGCATCTCACTGAGCAGGAGACACACAGATCGACAGATTAACCCTTTGAACTCTGTCGGCGGGTCTGGACTTCAGCTCCTCCCTCTGATCACTAAAGAGCTCTAACGTTATTTTCACAGAGGTTAAATAATTCATAGCCGTTGCAGAATAACTAATACTGGCTAAACTAAAGAAGTCATTAATATATAATTCACAGAAGATGCCGAATTATTAACAGTAGTTACTGAATAATTCATAGTGGTTTCAGAACAACTCAAAGCAGAACAATCACAGGTCACTGAAAATTTCATCACCGTTACTGGAAAATTCATGGTTGTTACAAAATAATTCATAGTAGAGACTGAATTAAGTTACAGTAAATACTGAATAATTCATAGTAGAGACTGAATTAAGTTTCAGTAAATACTGAATAATTCATAGTAGAGACTGAATTAAGTTACAGTAAATACTGAATAATTCATAGTAGAGACTGAATTAAGTTACAGTAAATACTGAATAATTCATAGCAGATACTGAATTAAGTTACAGTAAATACTGAATAATTCATAGTAGAGACTGAATTAAGTTACAGTAAATACTGAATAATTCATAGTAGAGACTGAATTAAGTTACAGTAAATACTGAATAATTCATAGTAGAGACTGAATTAAGGTGCAGTAAATACTGAATAATTCATAGCAGATACTGAATTAAGTTACAGTAAATACTGAATAATTCATAGTAGATACTGAATTAAGTTTCAGTAAATACTGAATAATTCATAGTAGAGACTGAATTAAGTTACAGTAAATACTGAATAATTCATAGCAGATACTGAATTAAGTTACAGTAAATACTGAATAATTCATAGTAGATACTGAATTAAGTTTCAGTAAATACTGAATAATTCATAGTAGAGACTGAATTAAGTTACAGTAAATACTGAATAATTCATAGTAGAGACTGAATTAAGTTACAGTAAATACTGAATAATTCATAGCAGATACTGAATTAAGTTACAGTAAATACTGAATAATTCATAGTAGAGACTGAATTAAGTTACAGTAAATACTGAATAATTCATAGCAGATACTGAATTAAGTTACAGTAAATACTGAATAATTCATAGTAGAGACTGAATTAAGTTACAGTAAATACTGAATAATTCATAGCAGAGACTGAATTAAGTTACAGTAAATACTGAATAATTCATAGCAGATACTGAATTAAGTTACAGTAAATACTGAATAATTCATAGTAGAGACTGAATTAAGTTACAGTAAATACTGAATAATTCATAGTAGAGACTGAATTAAGTTACAGTAAATACTGAATAATTCATAGTAGATACTGAATTAAGTTACAGTAAATACTGAATAATTCATAGTAGAGACTGAATTAAGTTACAGTAAATACTGAATAATTCATAGTAGAGACTGAATTAAGTTACAGTAAATACTGAATAATTCATAGCAGATACTGAATTAAGTTACAGTAAATACTGAATAATTCATAGTAGATACTGAATTAAGTTTCAGTAAATACTGAATAATTCATAGTAGAGACTGAATTAAGTTACAGTAAATACTGAATAATTCATAGTAGAGACTGAATTAAGTTACAGTAAATACTGAATAATTCATAGTAGAGACTGAATTAAGTTACAGTGAATACTGAATAATTCATAGTAGAGACTGAATTAAGTTACAGTAAATACTGAATAATTCATAGCAGAGACTGAATTAAGTTACAGTAAATACTGAATAATTCATAGTAGATACTGAATTAAGTTTCAGTAAATACTGAATAATTCATAGTAGAGACTGAATTAAGTTACAGTAAATACTGAATAATTCATAGTAGAGACTGAATTAAGTTACAGTAAATACTGAATAATTCATAGCAGATACTGAATTAAGTTACAGTAAATACTGAATAATTCATAGTAGAGACTGAATTAAGTTACAGTGAATACTGAATAATTCATAGTAGAGACTGAATTAAGTTACAGTAAATACTGAATAATTCATAGCAGAGACTGAATTAAGTTACAGTAAATACTGAATAATTCATAGCAGATACTGAATTAAGTTACAGTAAATACTGAATAATTCATAGTAGAGACTGAATTATGTTACAGTAAATACTGAATAATTCATAGTAGAGACTGAATTAAGTTACAGTAAATACTGAATAATTCATAGTAGATACTGAATTAAGTTTCAGTAAATACTGAATAATTCATAGTAGAGACTGAATTAAGTTACAGTAAATACTGAATAATTCATAGTAGAGACTGAATTAAGTTACAGTAAATACTGAATAATTCATAGCAGATACTGAATTAAGTTACAGTAAATACTGAATAATTCATAGTAGATACTGAATTAAGTTTCAGTAAATACTGAATAATTCATAGTAGAGACTGAATTAAGTTACAGTAAATACTGAATAATTCATAGTAGAGACTGAATTAAGTTACAGTAAATACTGAATAATTCATAGTAGAGACTGAATTAAGTTACAGTGAATACTGAATAATTCATAGTAGAGACTGAATTAAGTTACAGTAAATACTGAATAATTCATAGCAGAGACTGAATTAAGTTACAGTAAATACTGAATAATTCATAGTAGATACTGAATTAAGTTTCAGTAAATACTGAATAATTCATAGTAGAGACTGAATTAAGTTACAGTAAATACTGAATAATTCATAGTAGAGACTGAATTAAGTTACAGTAAATACTGAATAATTCATAGCAGATACTGAATTAAGTTACAGTAAATACTGAATAATTCATAGTAGAGACTGAATTAAGTTACAGTGAATACTGAATAATTCATAGTAGAGACTGAATTAAGTTACAGTAAATACTGAATAATTCATAGCAGAGACTGAATTAAGTTACAGTAAATACTGAATAATTCATAGCAGATACTGAATTAAGTTACAGTAAATACTGAATAATTCATAGTAGAGACTGAATTATGTTACAGTAAATACTGAATAATTCATAGTAGAGACTGAATTAAGTTACAGTAAATACTGAATAATTCATAGTAGATACTGAATTAAGTTTCAGTAAATACTGAATAATTCATAGTAGAGACTGAATTAAGTTACAGTAAATACTGAATAATTCATAGTAGAGACTGAATTAAGTTACAGTAAATACTGAATAATTCATAGCAGATACTGAATTAAGTTACAGTAAATACTGAATAATTCATAGTAGATACTGAATTAAGTTTCAGTAAATACTGAATAATTCATAGTAGAGACTGAATTAAGTTACAGTAAATACTGAATAATTCATAGTAGAGACTGAATTAAGTTACAGTAAATACTGAATAATTCATAGTAGAGACTGAATTAAGTTACAGTGAATACTGAATAATTCATAGTAGAGACTGAATTAAGTTACAGTAAATACTGAATAATTCATAGCAGAGACTGAATTAAGTTACAGTAAATACTGAATAATTCATAGTAGATACTGAATTAAGTTTCAGTAAATACTGAATAATTCATAGTAGAGACTGAATTAAGTTACAGTAAATACTGAATAATTCATAGTAGAGACTGAATTAAGTTACAGTAAATACTGAATATTTCAGTTACTAATTAGTAACACACACTAAATCATTCATAGCTTATACAGTGTAATTCCTAGTTACTGAATAATACGCCTTAATACTAAGTTTCTGGACCCCAGCTGGGAACTGCTGCAACATTTGGGCCAGTTCAACACCTCCACTCAACACATTCCTTTAAAATACTCTCTCTGTAAACTCCAAGCCTGTCGCTGGTCAGCAACTCTGACCATTCCTGAGTATCTCACAGCCAAGACAGACTGAATATAAGGCTGAAGTTCAGGGCCACGAGTGAGTTCCTCTTCAGCTTCATGTCTAGGTGTATTCTCAGGAAGAGAGCAGCATCTATCTGCACCACCACTGCTCTTCTCCTAGCGATGCAGCAGCTGCCTGCGGTGCTGTGGTCTGATATGGGTGGGGACATTCAGACTCGTCAGGAGATGCAGTTCAGAGTGTCCAGATGTGTTTATTAAGCAACTGTTTCTAAAGCATTTGGACTTTATTTTCTGATGTTTTCCTGTCTTCCTTCACAAGTGATGCAGTGTAGCTCAATCTAAATGTAGCCAACACACCTCAGTGTAGCGCCACCTGACTCTGATAATATCATTTTTAAATGTAGGTAAAATTTTACATAAAACATGACGCTGTATACAGTATGGATGTGCATGGAGACGGACAACTACGCTCTTCCAGCATCTTTATTATCTTTATTATTTTACAAATAATTTTAGTTGGCTGTCAGATTTGCTAGTTTGTCAGATCCTAGTTTTTATCTCTTATATTTGTTTTTATTTTTCTTTATTAGTCTGTATATGTAAATGAGAGTCTGCCTCAGTGTATTTCCAAGCGTAAATATAGATTAAGGACTTAAGATTTACATGCAGAGTCACAGCAGAGAGAATTACTGGGACTTCACTTCCTCCCATACAGGACACTGCGACAAGTCGCTGTCTGACCGGAGCTCAGAACATAAACAGAGACCCCTCCCAGTCCCCCCACGGACTGTTCTCGCCGCTGGCCTCTGGAAGGAGGTCCCGAGGTCTTTGAAGCAGAACAGCCAGGTTCAGAAACGGCTTCTTCCCACACGCCGTAAGACGGCTGGACTCTAAAGAAAACGCTGGGAGCTCCAGTGCAGGACAGTCTCTGTATATACAGCACTGTGGGAAAGTCTCAGGCCCCAAGACACGTTTTCAAAATCGATTTATTTGTGTAGTTTGTGTTTATTTGCTGAGAAAAGTGCAAATATCTGAATAAACCAAATTCATAGAATATAATTAATAATGATGAATATATTAATTAATAATAACAAAAGCCCAGTATTATATGTAGTTAAAAAGCAGCTCCTGGTTTGACCAATCAGTGCTCAGTAAATTGAGCTCATGATGTCATTGATGATATTAACGAGTCTCTGTGGCGGCTGTGAAGGTGTCCAGGAAAAATATGGACCCAAGAAATTCTTGTTACTGTTTATAGTTTTCATGTTTATCTGAATTATGAATACGACTTTATTCTAATGTATATTGTGATGAACTCACTGCTGAGGGAAGCTGGTTAAACATTCGCTTAGACGCCTAAAACTTTCACACAGCGCTGTAAACTTATTTAAAATGTATTTATCTGTTGATATACATACATATTACATATGCACTACACTTTGCACTACATTGTATTACTTATTATTGCTTTCTTTTATCCCTGATCTACTCTGAGTCAATGCAGCTTCCTGAGTATCTCACATATACATATATATATATATATATATATATATATATATATATATAAAAACAGAAAGATCATTTGAACAGGCTTAGGAATGTGTTATGAATATGTTAATATGATGTGCTAATAAGGTCTTTTCCAAATTAGACCTTAA
The DNA here is from genome assembly GCF_015220715.1 of Pygocentrus nattereri. Classification (NCBI taxonomy): domain Eukaryota; kingdom Metazoa; phylum Chordata; class Actinopteri; order Characiformes; family Serrasalmidae; genus Pygocentrus; species Pygocentrus nattereri. Next base: position 1,939,459 of record NC_051225.1, read on the forward strand.
CTCCTTCTTGACTAATACATCAAACATTTATTAAAGGCAAACTTTCATTTGCAAGTGAACTTAAAACAGATTTTTCTGATAATCAAATAAATGTGAACAGGGAATAATCATTTGAAGTCACACTGACCAAACCGGAGATCTGTGATTTTACAGAAACTCACAATATAATTGACAATAACAATGTTTTCTTAAATTACAGTGTTTTTTTTTTACTTAATAAGTACAGTTATTAAGAATTAATACGTTTCACTTTAGTTATGCTCTTGCAACTCATCATTTAAGATCTTTTACATGTAGCTATTTCTTTGGACGCGATTTCCAGGTCAGCATTTAATCACAGACAGGTATTGATGAGCAATCCAGAGCATTATTATTAATTATTATTAAGCATATTTAAACATTAAGATATTTAAGTACGTAAACTTTAGTCTTGCAAACTCTTTAATAAAGAGCTTTTAAAAGTATTCAACCATTTACAATATATATATATAAGTAATTTGTAAACATTCATAAGTTCCTTTTAATAATCTCACCGATCATATGAGCCATTACGGCTCATGACTAAAAGCTGCTGAACACATTCCTCAGGTAGCTTCCAGCGTTCAGCTCACCTGTCCTGCTTTTACATGCGCTCTGATTGCAGGTGGAATTTGACCATTTATTAATACAGCGGTCAGCATTATGCGGCTCATTTACTGCCCTGTCGTGGCTCCACAGCTGAATCAGATCAGTAGGTACTAATAAAATAATCCTCCTCTACAGTAAAATAAAGCTCTGCTGATCCTTCAACACAGTTTAACAGTAAATGGTCTTAAACGCTGGAGTTAATGTAGAACTGCTGATTCACCCTTTAACCCTGAAGATCAGCGCAGACGGCTGGTCACCATAGCAACACAGACGACAGTCTCGCCCAGCTAGTAGCTACGAAACGGCAAAGAGAGAGATTTAAGACGGACGTCGATAATCTGGAGATGGATGGACTGATTAGTGTTTATAGTCACTCCAGCTGGTTTCCTGATACGTTTAATCTGAAACGAGAAACTGACAAACACTAAAAAGTCACGAGGCTGTAGTCAGTATTTAAGGTGGACCGGGAAAATCACAAAGCTACCTTCAACCTCACAAAATACCAAACGGTGACATTTTCAAAAAACTGTTCTACCTTTGTGGAAAAGTTTCCTGCTGGAGATGCGAGACAAGCAGCTGAGCTGTAGCTTAAAGCGGAGCAGTGTCTGTGTTTTTGTTAAAATTAAAAAAAATTTTTTTTTTTATTTCTATCCTATATCATCACATACTGAGACATATTTACAGCCAAGATGGTAAAAATGGGCATAAAATGTGGCTCTGAAGGTGGTTTGATTTTTGTTGAGAGGACAAAATGGCTCTTCATAACATTTGGGTTCTGACCCCTGTTCTAGGGTTTCCTCCGAGATTTGGTCAGCGTGAACTCAGATAATTAATACCTGTTCATATTTCTTGATTGACCTGTCAAATAAAGATACTGACCGTACGCTTCTGAATGAAAGATTACAACTAATTTAAGATTAATCAAAAAAGTCAATAACTAATTTATAGAAGACCTTATAAATAGTTTATAACACATTTCCAAACTTGCTTATGAATGATATGGTTCTGGTTCTCTGGGAATATTAATGGCTTGCTAACATATATAACATATTATAAAATCATTAAAAAGCAGATCTTAGAGTGTCACCCTAACCTGTGCTCCCAATTAAAAAACATTTATACATAAGCCTATTTAAAAGTATGGTTATGGTATTTTGTGCACTGATGCAGAATCGTGATGCATTTAACCGTGAATTATTTTCCCACCCCTATTCGCTGATGGTTTACGGTCAAGACAAGTTAGCGTACAATTGTCTGAAGTTTCCACAGGAAACAGTGGCTTTCTGCACATAGACGTCACTGCAGATCTGCAGAACTATAAACATTAGAAGAACTGATCTGCTGAGTGCGTGAGTGACTGTGTGTGTGTGTGTGTGTGTGTGTGTGTAAAGGGTGGGCTGGTGAGAAGCCATGCTGTGGTGTGAGCGACATGCTTTCTGTCGATTAGTGTCAGCTTCCGCTGCGAGTGCTTAAGTGCCCGAGGGCGAAATCTATTACAAAACATTCATCTGCCCGAACGACAAACAGGAGGAGTGGGTCACATGACACCCATGCAAAACGCCATACAAGGTCCGGATCAGCAGTCCTGCTTCAGATGATGGTTCCAGGCATTCGGATCAGTGCAGCAGGGACAGATAAAAGGCTTTACCCTCACCTGAGACTTCTGCGTGCTGGTGGGCTGCAAGTGCCTATAGAACACTTTCTTAATGACGTCGGGGAACAGGCAGGTGATGATGATGATGATGATGGCGAACCAGGCCGAGCCGCTGGACAGCAACTGGACGAAGACGAAGTACATGTCCTGCGTGTGCAGGAACGGCCTGTAGAGGAGGAAATACAATCATGAGCTAAAAATGCTTAAAAACGTAGTAAAAATGACATGTGCTAGATTATCTCCCGCTCAATGTTGGTCACATAACAGAACAACAGTGCAGTGGAAATTTCTCCGAATTTAGAACACACATATATAGAGCACCTACATTAGACACGCAAGAACCTACTCTGAGTGGTTTTAAGCATCTCTTTCAAAGAAAATTGCATTTATTTTGAAATTACTATGTAATTAAATGGCTCAGTTTCAGAGAAACTTAGAGTGGTGGTGATAGGAACCAGACGTCCACCTCTAAAAGCTCTCTCACAAAAAGCTATTGCATTAAATGATTACCAATTCACTGCCTGATGACTGAGACGCTGTTTTTGATCATTTTCAGAAGATAAAACATTTTCAAAAGGTAAAATAATCTGTAAAGGAAACACATTTTACCATCACCAGCATTACATATCATCACAGTTGGAACAACCTAAAAACGGCCTTAACTTTCAATGCAGGTTAACGTTCAAATGTAAAAAGACGCTATTCTGAGAAACTTTGGACCATGTCTATGGCTGTTCATCATGCAATTTGGACATGACAGCTGTCAATTTCAAGGTAAACAATGAAAAAGACATCCAAGGTTTTGTCCCTGCACCGACGATATATAAAACTCAGAAGACTCGTGTAGGTTCTCTGGTGGTTCTGGATGGTTAATAAAGTGTCTATATCTGTGTTGTAGTCATGGCGACGCCTGGTTCCCATCAGCACCACTGTAAAGACGTCTGAACCGTTTCACACCAAACCCTCTGAATTCATTTTCAGAAAATCAGCATGAATGAAGCAGATGAGAGTTAAGGTGCCAGAGGTACCAACCAGATTTCGATCAGGATCCAAGGCAGCAAAACGTTCAATTTCAGTTGCTTGAAATGAAACTAACTTGCACTTGAACTGTATGATCTAAAGGTTTCATCACGTAAAGCCAGCCTGAGACACGAGACCAGGACACAGGCTGAAATGGCTTGTGTGGCCAGATCTTATTACTGTTCAGACCATCTTTGTTCTCTGACTACGTGAATAATCATCAACATAACAAATTAGTCGATCACCAGTACAGCACTAGGTTTAATCCCGATCCAGAGTTAAACATCATACCGATCTGAAGAGCAAACTGCAGAGAGCTGAGCTGAGCATGACTCAGACAGGAAATCAGTGCCGTAATGAATAGACGTCTGAGACATGAGTGCTCCTCTCCCCACTTCCACACAATCCCCTCACTCCCTTCCTCTCCAGAGGAGATAAGGTAATGGGTTCTGACAGCCGGGCCTATTCATTACTAGCCAGACACGATTAAGATCACTGTGGCTGGTGTGGCTGAGCACAACATGAGACTTCACTGCATTCGCTACAGCGGCAGGAAAGCCACTATACACACAATATTCATCGAGCAGGCGTAGCGTTCTGACCGCCTCCTTATTTCTACACTCACTGTCCATCTTATCAGCTCCACTGACTGTATAGCTGCACTCTGTAGTTCTACAGTTACAGACTGTAGTCCATCTGTTTCTGTGATACTCTGTTCTTCAGTGGTGGTGGTGTGTTAGTGTGTGGTGTGCTGGTACGAGTGGATCAGACACAGCAGTGCTGCTGGAGTTTTTAAACACCCTAGTGTCACTGCTGGACTGAGAATAGTCCACCAACCAAAAATATCCAGCCAGCAGCGTCCTGTGGGCAGCGTCCTGTGACCACTGATGAAGGACTAGAGGATGACCAACACAAACTGTGCAGCAGCAGATGAGCTGTCGTCTCTGACTTTACATCTACAAGGTGGACAGACGAGGTAGGAGCGTCTAATAGAGTGGACAGTGAGTGGACACAGGGTTTAAAAACTCCAGCAGCACTGCTGTGACTAGCACAACACACACTAACACAGCACCACCAGGTCAGTGTTACTGCAGTGCTGAGAATGACCCACCACCCAAAGAGTACCTGCTCTGTGAGGGTCCATGGGGGTCCTGACCACTGAAGAACAGGGTAACAGAGTATCAGAGAAACAGATGGACTACAGTCTGTAACTGTAGAACTACAGAGTGCAGCTATACGGTCAGTGGAGCTGATAAAGTGGACAGTGAGTTACGCCTGATTCTGATTTAAAACATTTTTTTTACAACATTCAGCAGACGCTCTTATCCAGAGCAGTTCACTGCTTGGAAAGACAACAAAAAAAAAAAGTGTGTCCTTAAACTACTGCAGAAACACCTTCAAGCTAAGACGATGACTCAATGTTCTGCACAAGTAGATTCAAGAAGAGGATTTGACAGAGATTCTCTTCAGAGCTGAAGTGATTATTTAGAGCAGAGTCTATTAAAACAGGCCAGTTCATGCTGTGTTTCTGTGCGTTACAGAAGGATAAAGGGCTGCGGTACCAGATGATGCCGCCGTAAAACAAGGAGAAGATGAAGTAGAAGGCGATGGATCCCCACGTGACAAAGTGATTTATCCATGTCCAGAAGTGCGTCTCCAGGGCCAGCTGTAAAAGCGGAGAGGAGAAAACAGCAACATGGAGTTTTAGTGCTTTTTAGGGCTGACAGGATCCAACAAATAAACTGGATAAAAACAATCTGCATCAAATCATACATACATAATGACAATACACAGTTATACATTTTTGTTACCACATTTTTCTAGTTTGACCTTAGTCAAAGGGTCTATTTACTCCACACTGCTCAAGTGCTCTACTGCTTTAATACAGCAGTTAAATAAATACAGTAAGAAATTAATAAACTGGCCGTGAACGCGGCTTTAATATCTTTTAATGTTCAGTAAAACTGAAGTAATGGATGCTGTGAGAGCGCCCCCTGCTGTTTATCACGTTCAGCTCCGCCTCCTCATAATCACCACCATCACTGTAATACTCCATCATCTACATTAACACAGGAAGGTGGTCAGAGGGGCGGTGGAGTTGGAGTCGGCAGCGTCTGAGATGTTTAAAACGCAGAGTTAGAAGAGAAAAACGTCTCCCAGTGAAAGCCGCGTTTTACAGTAGGAATAAATGGAGCTCATTATGCTGGTAGTGAACTACGCTGCCTGACTCAGCCGCCTCAGAACCAGAGAAACGGACCTTAAACAGAAGTCAGGACCCTGCTGGGGTTCATCCTAAAGTCAGGACAGGATTTAGGAGGTTTAGTCCAGTTAGGATGTTTGTGCGATATTGTTTTCTTATCTGGAGTAATGATGAGATGATGAAGTGAAGTTGATCAGATTTCAGACATAAGTTTCTATATGGTTCTTTCACCAAAAACTGTCCACTTACCTTTAAGGTTACTGTAATGACCATCACGGTGAATACTAAAGTGCCAAAAGTCCAGTTTCCAAACATCTGAAAAACAGAGTCGACAGTCTTACAAACAGGCTTAAATACATGCTTCAGGCCTTCACCCAGTTTCACCAAAAAACCACTAAAACATCACGGCTACAGAAGAAGGAATCATTGCTTGGCTTGGGGAGAAAATCCAGAGCATGTTGGAAGTGTTTTATATTCTGTCATGCAAAGCTGAGTGGGAGAACACTTCCAACATCATGTTGTAACGCGCGCCCGTAATTGAAGATGGCACTACATCAAAAGAACACTGATGAGTGGCTCTCGTACAGGACGGAAAACCATGCGGCAGTGACAGCTGCTCATTGTAAAGGGGGGACATGCATCGACTGTAATCCAATCAACTCTTACCAGCTGCCTGTTAGCTCGCAAAATCTGAAAACATGCAGAGCGTGAAGAGAAAAGAGAGGAAAAATAAAAGAGATGAGAAAGAAAGTGAAAGAAATGGAGAAATCACAAGCCAACATCCACAGACGATACATCGCCTTCCACAGCAAGTGCAAATGATCCATCCATGCGCCCACAAATGCGTTCTTTCGTGGCTACTGCTGTGAAGTTGGACAAGATTTACAGAAGATTTACACACTCAACCCAATGAGAAACTGTAGAACGGACTCTGTTTATATCACAATACCTACATTTAGAGTCGGTTATTCATTCAGCCTAATGAGAAACTGTAGAACAGACTCGGTTTATATCACAATACCTACATTTAGAGTCGGTTATTCATTCAGCCTAATGAGAAACTGTAGAACGGACTCGGTTTATATCACAATACCTACATTTAGAGCCGGTTATTCATTCAGCCTAATGAGAAACTGTAGAACGGACTCGGTTTATATCACAATACCTACATTTAGAGTCGGTTATTCATTCAGCCTAATGAGAAACTGTAGAACGGACTCGGTTTATATCACAATACCTACATTTAGAGCCGGTTATTCATTCAGCCTAATGAGAAACTGTAGAACGGACTCGGTTTATATCACAATACCTACATTTAGAGCCGGTTATTCATTCAGTCTAATGAGAAACTGTAGAACGGACTCGGTTTATATCACAATACCTACATTTAGAGTCGGTTATTCATTCAGTCTAATGAGAAACTGTAGAACAGACTCGGTTTATATCACAATACCTACATTTAGAGTCGGTTATTCATTCAGTCTAATGAGAAACTGTAGAACGGACTCGGTTTATATCACAATACCTACATTTAGAGCCGGTTATTCATTCAGTCTAATGAGAAACTGTAGAACGGACTCGGTTTATATCACAATACCTACATTTAGAGTCGGTTATTCATTCAGGCTAATGAGAAACTGTAGAACGGACTCGGTTTATATCACAATACCTACATTTAGAGTCGGTTATTCATTCAGGCTAATGAGAAACTGTAGAACGGACTCGGTTTATATCACAATACCTACATTTAGAGTCGGTTATTCATTCAGGCTAATGAGAAACTGTAGAACGGACTCGGTTTATATCACAATACCTACATTTAGAGTCGGTTATTCATTCAGCCTAATGAGAAACTGTAGAACGGACTCGGTTTATATCACAATACCTACATTTAGAGTCGGTTATTCATTCAGTCTAATGAGAAACTGTAGAACGGACTCGGTTTATATCACAATACCTACATTTAGAGCCGGTTATTCATTCAGCCTAATGAGAAACTGTAGAACGGACTCGGTTTATATCACAATACCTACATTTAGAGCCGGTTATTCATTCAGCCTAATGAGAAACTGTAGAACGGACTCGGTTTATATCACAATACCTACATTTAGAGTCGGTTATTCATTCAGCCTAATGAGAAACTGTAGAACGGACTCGGTTTATATCACAATACTTACATTTAGAGTCGGTTATTCATTCAGCCTAATGAGAAACTGTAGAACGGACTCGGTTTATATCACAATACCTACATTTAGAGTCGGTTATTCATTCAGCCTAATGAGAAACTGTAGAACGGACTCGGTTTATATCACAATACCTACATTTAGAGTCGGTTATTCATTCAGTCTAATGAGAAACTGTAGAACGGACTCGGTTTATATCACAATACCTACATTTAGAGTCGGTTATTCATTCAGTCTAATGAGAAACTGTAGAACGGACTCGGTTTATATCACAATACCTACATTTAGAGTCGGTTATTCATTCAGCCTAATGAGAAACTGTAGAACGGACTCGGTTTATATCACAATACCTACATTTAGAGCCGGTTATTCATTCAGTCTAATGAGAAACTGTAGAACGGACTCGGTTTATATCACAATACCTACATTTAGAGTCGGTTATTCATTCAGTCTAATGAGAAACTGTAGAACGGACTCGGTTTATATCACAATACCTACATTTAGAGTCGGTTATTCATTCAGTCTAATGAGAAACTGTAGAACGGACTCGGTTTATATCACAATACCTACATTTAGAGTCGGTTATTCATTCAGTCTAATGAGAAACTGTAGAACGGACTCGGTTTATATCACAATACCTACATTTAGAGTCGGTTATTCATTCAGTCCAATGAGAAACTGTAGAACGGACTCGGTTTATATCACAATACCTACATTTAGAGCCGGTTATTCATTCAGTCTAATGAGAAACTGTAGAACGGACTCGGTTTATATCACAATACCTACATTTAGAGTCGGTTATTCATTCAGTCTAATGAGAAACTGTAGAACGGACTCGGTTTATATCACAATACCTACATTTAGAGTCGGTTATTCATTCAGTCTAATGAGAAACTGTAGAACGGACTCGGTTTATATCACAATACCTACATTTAGAGTCGGTTATTCATTCAGTCTAATGAGAAACTGTAGAACGGACTCGGTTTATATCACAATACCTACATTTAGAGTCGGTTATTCATTCAGTCTAATGAGAAACTGTAGAACGGACTCGGTTTATATCACAATACCTACATTTAGAGTCGGTTATTCATTCAGTCTAATGAGAAACTGTAGAACGGACTCGGTTTATATCACAATACCTACATTTAGAGTCGGTTATTCATTCAGCCTAATGAGAAACTGTAGAACGGACTCGGTTTATATCACAATACCTACATTTAGAGTCGGTTATTCATTCAGCCTAATGAGAAACTGTAGAACGGACTCGGTTTATATCACAATACCTACATTTAGAGTCGGTTATTCATTCAGTCTAATGAGAAACTGTAGAACGGACTCGGTTTATATCACAATACCTACATTTAGAGTCGGTTATTCATTCAGTCTAATGAGAAACTGTAGAACAGACTCGGTTTATATCACAATACCTACATTTAGAGTCGGTTATTCATTCAGCCTAATGAGAAACTGTAGAACGGACTCGGTTTATATCACAATACCTACATTTAGAGTCGGTTATTCATTCAGTCTAATGAGAAACTGTAGAACGGACTCGGTTTATATCACAATACCTACATTTAGAGCCGGTTATTCATTCAGCCTAATGAGAAACTGTAGAACGGACTCGGTTTATATCACAATACCTACATTTAGAGCCGGTTATTCATTCAGCCTAATGAGAAACTGTAGAACGGACTCGGTTTATATCACAATACCTACATTTAGAGTCGGTTATTCATTCAGCCTAATGAGAAACTGTAGAACGGACTCGGTTTATATCACAATACCTACATTTAGAGTCGGTTATTCATTCAGTCTAATGAGAAACTGTAGAACGGACTCGGTTTATATCACAATACCTACATTTAGAGCCGGTTATTCATTCACTCTAATGAGAAACTGTAGAACAGACTCGGTTTATATCACAATACCTACATTTAGAGTCGGTTATTCATTCAGTCTAATGAGAAACTGTAGAACGGACTCGGTTTATATCACAATACCTACATTTAGAGTCGGTTATTCATTCAGTCTAATGAGAAACTGTAGAACAGACTCGGTTTATATCACAATACCTACATTTAGAGCCGGTTATTCATTCAGCCTAATGAGAAACTGTAGAACGGACTCGGTTTATATCACAATACCTACATTTAGAGTCGGTTATTCATTCAGCCTAATGAGAAACTGTAGAACGGACTCGGTTTATATCACAATACCTACATTTAGAGTCGGTTATTCATTCAGTCTAATGAGAAACTGTAGAACGGACTCGGTTTATATCACAATACCTACATTTAGAGCCGGTTATTCATTCACTCTAATGAGAAACTGTAGAACAGACTCGGTTTATATCACAATACCTACATTTAGAGTCGGTTATTCATTCAGTCTAATGAGAAACTGTAGAACGGACTCGGTTTATATCACAATACCTACGTTTAGAGCCGGTTATTCATTCAGTCTAATGAGAAACTGTAGAACGGACTCGGTTTATATCACAATACCTACATTTAGAGTCGGTTATTCATTCAGTCTAATGAGAAACTGTAGAACGGACTCGGTTTATATCACAATACCTACATTTAGAGTCGGTTATTCATTCAGTCTAATGAGAAACTGTAGAACAGACTCGGTTTATATCACAATACCTACATTTAGAGTCGGTTATTCATTCAGTCTAATGAGAAACTGTAGAACGGACTCGGTTTATATCACAATACCTACATTTAGAGTCGGTTATTCATTCAGTCTAATGAGAAACTGTAGAACGGACTCTGTTTATATCACAATACCTACATTTAGAGTCGGTTATTCATTCAGTCTAATGAGAAACTGTAAACTCAGTTTAAGTTTGCTTTCATTTGAAAAGCTGCATAGAAACAGTGCAGAACCTTCAACATTTATATTTCATTTTACCCGTAACTTTTCTTTGTCCCAGTCCCAGATTCTCAATGGAGCCTCAGATTTTGGATCCACTGCTGGGACAGACTGGGGCTGTGACTGAAATGGATCCCTACCTGCGTTTTAAGGGATTAGTATGTACGTTGGCCTTTTCTCTTCGTAATTCCAGAGTGGTTTTGAGGTCACTTCAATCAAGAGAAGGGGTCACATGCTGACTGACTCAGGTCCTGACCAGAATGGGAGACTTGTGACTTTTTTGTTGTGCAATCGAGCCACGATCGAGCATGGTGGTGAATTCAATCAAATAATCTGCCGAATTAGCCAATTCATTACAGCTAAGGTTATGGTTAAGGTTATATAATACATATATTAGGGGTGGGCAATATGACAACAATATTGTATCACAATACTTTAAGATATTCACATGACACACAATGTGCCTTATGATATTTAGTTTTTCTAAGATTTAATTAAGTGTTTTAAGTTGGAACAGAAAACAAAACCTGTAGTGCCAGATATAAAAATATCACAACAATAAAAGTAAACCAACAACTACAATAAGTGTTAGTAATAATTAGTCCATCTGTTTCTCTGATACTGTGTTACCCTGTTCTTCAGTGGTCAGGACCCCCATGGACCCTCACAGAGCAGGTACTGTTTGGGTGGTGGATCATTCTCAGCACTGACGTGGTGGTGGTGTGTTAGTGTGTGTTGCGCTGGTACAAGTGGATCAGACAAAGCAGTGCCCCCTTTTACCACTGAAGAACAGGGTAACAGAGTATCAGAGAAACAGATGGACTACAGTCTGTAACTGTAGAACTACAGAGTGCAGCTATACGGTCAGTGGAGCTGATGAAGTGGACAGTGAGCGTAGAAACGAGGAGGAGTTTGTATGTATGTATATACGTATGTACGTATGTATGTATGTATGTATGTTTACACCTGACTTATTGTGGCCTGACTGCGAAGTTGTGAATCTTTATCTTTTAATAAATAATTAGTTCCCCCCCAAAAAAGTCTCAATTATGCTCACTTTGTAAAGAAACGTAGTCGTTAATAAGCTTAGAGAAGCACATGGTGACAATTAAATCACCATAAATACTAAATATCATCACACTGCCAACCCCCAACATATAGGGCAAATCATTACACTGAAACCTGTAGAACCTAAGGTTACCATGCTCAATGCCGTGTGGGCTACAGGGGTAAAAAGCCCCCCAGCACTGGGCTGTGGAGCAGTGGAGCTGTGTTCTCTGGAGTGATGGAGCTCCATCCAGTATCTTTGGGATTAGTTAATGACCCAGAACTGACCATCCAACATCAGTACCTGACCTCACTAATGCTCAATCAGATCATCACAGCAATGCTCAAACATCTAGAAGCCTTCCCAGAAGAGCTGAGGCTGTTACTGCAGCACAGACACTGGTGTCTAAGAACTTTTGGACAGATGGAAGAAATTATATGGAGATATTTAAAATGTATGTGTATGTGTGTAAGCTCAGACCTGTCCGTTTCCCATCAGCGAGGTGTCCTCTCCCATCAGCATGTAGGAGCCGAAGAAGAATATGAAGGCGTGGCAGAAGCCCAGGATCGTCCAATATAAAAAGGTTTTGAAGGAGAGCACTGAGTTCTTACTGATATCTCTGTCAATGTGGGTGGAAAAAACAGGGGGTCAGAACAGCTACACACTCAAAATAAAGGTACTAGACTGTCTCTAGGTCAGTTCCCCTCCTGTCTCTGGGGTGGAACCCTCAAGGCTCCATCTCAGTACCTTCAGTCAGGGAACATAACTGAACCATAATCCATTGAAATGATCTGTTCTAAGCTGGACTGACTCCACACACCCCGCCTCGCCTCGCCTCCAGGCTTTTACTCTACTGCTCTGTTTTAAAACATTCGGTTATGAAAAGGAACAAATACCAACTTTTCACCTGGAGGAGCTGATTTAAGCTCCACAACCAGACCTTAGAACCACTGCTGGAGCTTTGAAGGAACATTTAGACTGTTTGTACCCTGATGAATGAAAAATGTACCTGTACAGAACCTTCTTTTCTGACACTTTAGAGTGTAAAGTTTCATGTCTTCAGCTTCTGTTTTATTGTTTACAAGCCAAAATATTTTATTGCTATAGTAACAAAACCTTGCCTCTGTGAAATGGTTTACAGGAAAAGAAGAAATTCAGTACAATAGCTGAATTTTCCTCACTTTTGCTTGATTGTCTAAACACTAAAAGTTTCAAAACATTCACTTTTCGGTCCTTACAGACCACATATGGAAACTAAGCTGCACAAACAGCCTGTTTTAAATTCTTTGGTTTTGTGATGTCACAAAAAGCAACACACTGAAATACATCCACCCATTCAGCCTACAGCAGTTTGGCTCTGCCCACTCACACTGAAGTTATAAGGAGTGTTTCAGCCTGGACTGCTTTTTGAATGAAGCACAATACAGGGCAACCAATCAGAACAGAGCTCATTTACATATATCAGTCTTAAAGACACAGACTGTTAAATTCTAATGAATAAAGACAGGTTGGGAAAATTATGTTTTTGGCACATAATATTTGCCGACTTTCTTCACCAAGTTCCGGATTCACAAAAGTGTCTTAAGAAAGAAAATCTTCTTAATTTTTTTTTTTAACTTTATTATTAAGAAAAAAGTTATTATGGAAAATTGTTACTTTTTAAATAACTTCTTAAGAATTATCTTATTTTCTTTTCTTAACTATTTTCTTAGGAAAATGGTTTGTTGGCACGTTTCCTACATTTTGCTCCTCTGAGTGTATTAAACTAAATAATGGAAATAAAAGCTCCTACAAATTCAAACCGTATCTTGCGGCATTTATGATACAAGGCAAACTGCAACGTAACCTACAGTTGTGGTCAAAATTATTTAACCCCCACTGCAGTAAAGGGTTTTATCAAGTTTGACATTTATTGTTTATCTTGCTCACAATCAGATCAAATAAGGACTTGTATAATAGACAAATGCAACTTAAATTACAACAATATTTTTCTAATATACCAACAAATGTCCTGACAACGTCCTCATTGACAAAATTACTCAACCCCTTAGTCACATACATCATTAGTACTTAGTACAACTCCCTTTGGCAGTAATAACATCCTTCAGACATGAAACACAGCTTGAGAAGCGACAGCTTGATCAACAGGTATCTTAGCCCATTCCTCATAGGCAAAGGCCTCCAGTTCATAGACATTCTTGGGCTTGTGTGCTGCAACTACCTTCTTCAAGTCCCACCAGAGACTCTCTATGGGATTTAAGTCAGGCGATTGAGATGGCCATTCCAGAATCTTCCTGCCCTTCTGCAACCGAGACGTGGTAGAATTGGAGGTATGCTTGGGATCATTGTCCTGTTCTAATGTCCAACGTCTCCCAAGCTCAATCTTTGTCACTAACTGCATGACATTTCCACCCAAGATCTCCTGGTAGCAGCGAAACGGCCCCAGAGCATGAGTGACCCACTGCCAAGCTTCACAGCTTCTTTTCTGTATATGCTCGTTCTTCCTTCTCCAGACATATCGTTGAGCCATAGGCCCAAAGAGTTCCAATTTTGTCTTGTCGCTCCAGAGAACAGTATCCCTAAACTTTTGTGGTTTGTCCACATGGTTTTCGGCACACAGTTCTGGCACGGAGGCCTTCATCTTGCAGTGTGTGCCTTATTGTCTGGGCCGAAACCTGGGTACCTCCCCTCTGACAAGTCCTGTCGCAGTTCCTTGTTTTTCTCCACCTTCCGTTTCAGGTACCGGACAGCAGTCACCGACAGCAACCCTTTTATCTGCCACGCCCAGGTAGTGTTTCCACTGTGCCTTAAGCTTGCGAATTATGCTTCCAATTCTGTCTCTTAAAATGCTGAAACCTCTGTTATTGAGGGTGGTAATCTTTAAGAGGTTGAATAAATTTTGTCAATGAGGTAATCACAAAAAGGACATTTATTGGTGTATTAGGAAAAAATATTGTAATTTAAGTTGCATTTGTCTATTATACAAGTCCTTATTTGATCTAATTATGATCAAGATAAAAAAAATAAATGTCAAACTTGCTAAAACACTTTACTGCAGTGGGGGTTGAATCATTTTCAACACAACTGTAAAATAAGAAAACAATGATTTCCTTGAGAAAATATTCAGAAAATATCTGCGAACTGCTTAAGTTTTTTTTGAGTCTTATGAACTTATTTGTGTTCGTCTTAAGAACCTTCGCAAGTTTTTCTTAGTATTGCTTCTGTGAATCCGGCACCTGCTGCAAGCGTCACCAAAGACAGAAAAGAACATCCTCGAGTACCAGCGGGTTCTGATGGTACTGATCTAAAGGAGGCATCACAAACTGCTCAAAGTCACCATTTCAGAGATGACAGTGACGACACTTGAACAGCAATGTTGATGAAAACACCACATTTCCTCTTTTTAAATGCAACTCCGTGTACCGGTCTTAACTGCTGAAGAATTTATAATCCACTATTAAGAGCTTCAGCTAGTGCTGACTGAGTAAAGTCTATGATTTACCTGTAAAGTGCTGGTTTGCTCTGCAGCACATGTGGATGGACCAGCTGCTCGAAGAGACTGTACACCAGGATGGGCAGGGAGGTGAAGCAGATGTTGTACAGCGTCAGATACACGCTGTCATAGAGCGTCTGCAAAACAGGAGAGTGTGTGAGATCTGACACTGCAGTGAAATAACCAACACTGCCGTTTCAGACGTCACCAGCACATAATAACTGGGCTAATAATCAGTGAAACTGCTCTGAACTAGTTAGAATGTTAGCTGTGCATACCTGCATTTTTTTTAAACAAATGATATTCAGATATTTCTATAAATACAAGTGAAAATGTAGAAAGTTTAGGATTTATTTACTGCAGCAACCATAAGAGTTGATCTGTGCCTGATAGAGCTGATTCAGTGTCTGAGGTTGTTTTAGTGATTTACCTTTGTGTCTGAGGTTGTTTTAGTGATTTACCTTTGTGTCTGAGGTTGTTTTGGTGATTTACCTTTGTGCCTTAGGTCGTTTTAGTGATTTACCTTTGTGTCTGAGGTCGTTTTAGTGATTTACCTTTGTGCCTGAGGTCGTTTTAGTGATTTACCTTTGTGTCTGAGGTTGTTTTAGTGATTTACCTTTGTGTCTGAGGTTGTTTTAGTGATTTACCTTTGTGTCTGAGGTTGTTTTAGTGATTTACCTTTGTGCCTGAGGTTGTTTTAGTGATTTACCTTTGTGCCTGAGGTTGTTTTGGTGATTTACCTTTGTGCCTTAGGTTGTTTTGGTGATTTACCTTTGTGCCTGAGGTTGTTTTAGTGATTTATCTTTGTATTCTGAGGTTGTTTTAGTGATTTACCTTTGTGCCTGAGGTTGTTTTAGTGATTTATCTTTGTGTCTGAGGTTGTTTTAGTGATTTACCTTTGTGTCTGAGGTTGTTTTAGTGATTTACCTTTGTGCCTGAGGTCGTTTTAGTGATTTACCTTTGTGCCTGAGGTCGTTTTAGTGATTTACCTTTGTGCCTGAGGTCGTTTTAGTGATTTACCTTTGTGTCTGAGGTTGTTTTAGTGATTTACCTTTGTGCTTGAGGTTGTTTGTGATTTACCTTTGTGTCTGAGGTTGTTTTAGTGATTTATCTTTGTGTCTGAGGTTGTTTTAGTGATTTACCTTTGTGCCTGAGGTTGTTTTGGTGATTTACCTTTGTGCCTGAGGTTGTTTTAGTGATTTATCTTTGTATTCGGAGGTTGTTTTAGTGATTTACCTTTGTGCCTGAGGTTGTTTTAGTGATTTACCTTTGTGCCTGAGGTTGTTTTGGTGATTTATCTTTGTGTCTGAGGTTGTTTTAGTGATTTACCCTTGTGTCTGAGGTTGTTTTAGTGATTTACCTTTGTGTCTGAGGTTGTTTTAGTGATTTACCTTTGTGTCTGAGGTTGTTTTAGTGATTTACCTTTGTGTCTGAGGTTGTTTTAGTGATTTACCTTTGTGCCTGAGGTTGTTTTAGTGATTTACCTTTGTGTCTGAGGTTGTTTTAGTGATTTACCTTTGTGCCTGAGGTTGTTTGTGATTTACCTTTGTGTCTGAGGTTGTTTTAGTGATTTACCTTTGTGTCTGAGGTTGTTTTAGTGATTTATCTTTGTGTCTGAGGTTGTTTTAGTGATTTATCTTTGTGTCTGAGGTTGTTTTAGTGATTTACCTTTGTGTTTGAGGTTGTTTTAGTGCTTTACCTTCGTGCCTGAGGTTGCTTTAGAGATCTCCCTTTGTGTCTGAGGTTGTTTTAGTGATTTATCTTTGTGCTTGATGCTGGTTCTTTGTTTGCATATTGGTTTATTATCTTCTAGTTTGAAATATCTCCACATAAAGCTCTGCTTAAAATTCTAAACTACATTTGCCTTATTCAAATAGCAAATGAATACCAAGTTTGGATGACCATATATTGGAATAACCACACTAATCAGTAGCAATCACATTACTCTAAACTGTCAGCCCAGATTTAAAGGGACCATATCATGTGAAACAGAATTTTCCTCACAGTTTGATAAAGTTAAAGTAACAAAAACATACCAAGTCTGTCAAATTCACTTTTTTTTTGTGAAGTCACAGAAAACAACTTATTTACATAGATCCGCCTACTCAGTCTACAGCACTTTAGGGTGAATGGGCAGGACTAAAGTTCTAAGGAGTGTTTTGGCAGGGCTCCTTTTGAATGAGGCGCAATACAGGACAGCCAATCAGAACAGAGCTAATTTACATATCTCAATCTTTACGCCACAGTAATGGATCAAGGGAGGTTGGAAATGGTCAAATAAATAAATAACTTAAAAAAAGCCTACAAACATAAGGGGGAAAAAAGTAAATACAAGAAAAATATAAGATATGGACACTTCATATTTCCCCAATTGGAAAAGCCAAATTACAAGCCAACTGCAGGCAACCAGAGGGGCATCAGACAGAGGACAACAGAAAGAAAGCATGTTTAGAACACCAAATACTGAAAGACCACACAGTCAAACACCATGAGAGACTCCAACAAGCACAGAAATAAATCCACACTTACTTGCTGTGAAAACAGACAGAAGAACTGGTATAAAAACTGGGGTGTGATAAAGCACACATTCTACAAGAAAATAAATAAAACAGGATTCTTTATGAGCAACATGCCTCCATGACAGTCATTTCAAACTTGGAAAAAATAAAATATATGATCGCTCGTCGTTTCTCGTTAACGTACCTTGTAGAAAAAGTACTGGACGAGTGTTGCTATTCGAACGTAGTAGAAGTGGCCGTGGACGAGCAGTAATTTGGCAAGGAACTTGAACCTTGCGATTGCATAGTCACTGTTTCGCACAGCTTGTCTTCCTTCTTTTCCCATGATACCTGCACACAATTGAATTCCGTTAGCTCGATCGGCAGGAAAAGCAACGGGTCACAGTTCCATTAACATTTTAATTGTGCAGGATTTCTCCTGGGTTTAAGAGCAATGCAACCTAATCACAGCTCATTTCTCTCTGTACTCAATTAAGATTCTTCAGGAAACAATTCAATTCATCATGTGATCTCAATTTAATCACAATTCAATTATTTTGGTACAATTCAGAAAAATATGTGGACAACAGAGCAGAGGTCCTCAAATCCGGACTTTGAATCCAGTATCTGGTCCTGGATTTTCTAATCACCCGTATGAATGAGCGGATATATATATATATATGTATGCAGATATAAAAATGCATATAAATGTTCTTTTCAAGATATAGTAAAATTTCTTTCATTTGCTCTGTATTTTAGTCCACAAATTACAATGCATGACGTATCATGACTTTTGGATACTGTAACCCAATCAGAGTCATCAAGAAGTGAAAGTCTGGCTGGAGGGAACGTTGACGGACAAATAACCAGACAAGATTTGTATGACATACAGCAACTGAACATGACCAGAACATATGAGCATAATCTCCAACTAAACCCAGCGGACATCTGCTACAGCTTTTGTCAATCGAAAGCTTCAAGCGCGGCAAGGAGTGATGTAAATCCCCTGAGCTACTTTAAAGTGAATTAACCGACGAGACAAATTTTTTGAAGACAAAAATGTTACACCATCCAATTGATCATCCAATATTACCATTTGCAGAAATTCTAAATGTACCCAGGTCTCTCTTCCAGAGCTCAACTGCACCTAAAGAGGAATTCTTTAACCGAATAAACAAGTCATACAAACGTGAGATGAAGCCTCGGGAAGCTTCACGATTACACAGGTGATCCAGCAAGGAACGGTTCTTCAACTGAGTGCTCCATGGAACCCCGTAAGCACGTAGTGCAGAGCAGTCTCAGATACGGAAAAATGAGCTTTATTTCATTTCTTAAAAGGGCACTTACCTATACCCACATGGGCCTCCTGGATCATACTGACATCATTGGCTCCGTCCCCAATGGCTAATGTAATGGGTTTTTCTGGAGAAGTCTTCAGCAAACGCACCACCTGCCAAACAAACGCTGTCATCAGTGCTAGCCTGGAGGAAATCAGCAGACCGGCGCACCGCAATTAAGCCCAGACTGAAGACATTAGTGGCTGACCCATGGCACCAGCTCCACAGTGGAGACTCACAGACGTCTGGCTTAAAGGAACAGTTTGGCGAAAAACCTGATTTATGCAGTTTAGCCTCGGACCCCAAATGTAGCTGATGAGCCAAGACAAGCCAAGTTTCAGCACGTGAGCTACAAGGCTAATGTAATGAAAGATTAACATAATGCCTCACATTACACTCGAATCAACCCGTATGGAGGTGCTCAGTCTCCGATAGGCATGGCTGTGCGGTTTCTGACACTGTATGACTCGCTGTTATCCACAAACATGGACTAAAGCACGTCAGCATAGCTGAGACAGAGGCAGCAGCCACGTTCTGTCACATTTCAGTTTACTAGACACTATTAGGGCTGGGACAATAAGCAGTTATGAAAAGACACAAACATCAAGCTTTGAAAATTGACCTTAACAATAATACAATCTTTCACTTCAACGCTCACAACTGCGTTTGCAACTCGTTTACTCATCACTCAAAGCAACACCATGTAGGACTTGGGGATCCGCCCTCTCTGGTGGAAGGTGCAGAAGACCATTCTGTAAAATGGGTTGTGCTTCGGACGCCCGCAAGTGGATGAATCTGACTTCTGTGAATGCGTTGAAAGAGAATTTGAAGATGACTCGGTCAGAACCCGGTGGACACGTCTTCTGAGGATGCGAGTGAATTACCCACTATGGTCATGACATCATCAGCTTAAACGATTTTGCATTTAATTTGTCTGTGAATTTTAATTAACGAACTAAAGCCGTTCCTGGGACTCCACAACAATCAGCCACCGTGTGTCAGTGGAACTCTTTGGACTGTTTGTTAATTTTTTTATTTTTAAAATTATTTATTTATTTATTTATTTATTTTTAGCAGAATGGGCTGTTGCCCAGTACCTGCATCTTTTAGCGGCTGAAAGAAAAACGATCACTTGGTAACTCTTACTAATCAATAAATCAATTTCTTCTTCAAAGGTTCCCAATGTTTAAAAAGAGCACGCTGGACTGGAGTTTTCTCCGTGTGGCAACAGTCCAGAGTGATATTCATTCACACCAGCAACTCACTGAAGTGTGGAAATTTAATAAAATCGGTTTTGCGGAAGATTTGCGGAAAAATGTCAGTTTGCTCCCAGTAGAGGACGTGTTAAATCAACAAAACACAGAATTTGAGTAATTTGATATGTAAAGCCCTATTCGCAAAGTATTAGCTGTACATGGAAGGTGGGTAATGTAACTATTATCAGTGTTTCTCCCTGATTTCAGTCCCATCCAAGTCAGTCATATTTACTCCTGGCTTCATTAAAGATTCCGGTGCCATTTACCTTCCATAAAACAAGCTACAGAAATAAAGCATGTTATAGAAATCCTGTGCAAATCGACATGCCAGTAAAAATTGGGGCAGTCGTGGGCTGGAGGTCAAGGAACCGACCCTGTGACCGGAAGGTTGCCGGTTCGATCCCCAGAGCCGACAGTCCATGACTGAGGTGTCCTTGAGCAAGACACCTAACCCCCAACTGCTCCCCGGGCGCTGCGGATTGGGCTGCCCACCGCTCCGGGCAAGTGTGCTCACTGCCCCCTAGTGTGTGTGTGCTCACTAGTGTGTATGTGGTGTTTCACTTCACGGATGGATTAAATGCGGAGGTGGAATTTCCCCGTTTGTGGGATTAAAAAAGTATCACTTACTCTTAACTTTAAAAATGCTATCATATGGAAAAGGAGTTTAAGTGTGGAGGCTCAAAGAAATGCTTACTCGTGTTTTCTGGTGAAGCTTAGCACCTTAAAGTGGAATTTCCTGTTCCACTTTAAATGGTGTTGCAGTTATTATCATAATGCCTGATGTGTTAGAATGTAACTGCTACACCATTTAAGGTGGAACAGGACAATTTGAACAAGAAGATGTAACGTTACTGTCCTGTTTCATGTGTACAATGCAGAACGTCAAAAAATGAAGAAAAATACTTTGAAAAAAAATGAAATGAAAAAAAATTACAGAAAAAAGTTTTACGCTGTGAAGTTGGTTATCGTCTGAATTTCCAAGCTAATAGCAATGCTAACGATGCACTGCATTCACTTAAGACATCGAGGTAAATGGTTAAGACGGGTCAGAAACCCAAATGTTAAGAAGACCTATTTTGTCCCGTTTCAACACAAATCAAACCACTTTGGGAGCCACAACATGTTACGTCCATTTTACTGAAGTAACATTTTACCGTCTTGGCTGTAAATGTCCAGTAAGTGCTAATATAGAATAAAAAGCATAACTGAAAATTTACTCTGCTCTGCTTTAAGCTTTCGCTCAGCTATAGCCGATTTCTCACATCTCTGGCAGGAAACTTCCTCAAAAGCAAAATAGTTTCCTGCGAAATCCTGTTTCAACTTTTCATTAGCCTGAAGTCGCGTCTCATTCGCTACTTGTTTAAATTTGCCCATTCCACCTTAAACGTTGCCTGAAACCCCAGAATGAAACTGCTGCACCATTTAAGGTGGAACAAGAAAATTCAAATAAGAAGCTGGTACATGAAAAGCTGATTTCAGCTTCAGATCCTGTTCATTTTAAATCTTTCTTGTCTTTGCCATTTTGTTAGATACTAGCTAGACGAAATTGTCTGCGTTGCTATAGTGACCAGCACTATAGCGCTGATCTTCTGGATTAAAAGTCGATGAATTGGCAGTTATACGTTCATTCCAGACCATTCACTGCGTAAACCGTGTTGAACGACCAGCAGAGCTTTATTTTACTGCAAAGGACGATTATTTTATTTTTTACCTACAAATCTAATTCTGCTGTGGAGCTGCACGTTGCTGACCCCTGGGTCAGGGTCAACAAAATAACGGCTAAACTGACCGTTTTAATGTCTTTTCTGTAGCAAAGCCGTCGTGGTAGTAAAGCCCAGCAGCCGCTCCCTTCTCAGTCATTCATACTGAGATTTCTTCCCATGGAAAACTAATCCGGTCTAAACAGGGCTTAATTTGGATGTGACTGTCCATTAGATCTTGACTGACTGAATACATCTGGTATGTGAGAGGAAACTGAGGGGAAACTTTGAACAGACACGGAAAGTCGCTGAGACACACGGGTCACAGCCGGACACACAGCGGTGAAATAACACTTGCCTTTGCTTTCTGTAAGGGTGCCATCCTGCAGCAGAGCACGGCTGAGCAGTTCTTACACACTTCCATGAAGAGCTTCTCGTGCTCCCGCAGAGCCAGAGACAAGCTCGCTCCATCCACCACCAAGCCATGCTGAATCACATGGTCCTCTTTGATCCTGCACAAACACAGACATGCCTTAAATCCTCTCTGCACAGCAACCAAGTCCTGTTTAATCAAAACATTTCACACAATCTCACATTTCAAACAGTTTACAGTCCGGCACACGGCGCTGGGTGTGACCCTTCAGACGAACGACCATGTGAACACGCCGCTCATGTGAGCCAGCAGCAGGCGGTGCACGTGGACAATAATATTAATACCATAATTAATAGCGTTTATACAGAGACTCGCTGGCTCCACGGTGCGAATGTCACATCAGAGTATAATTCTGTGTAGACATCAGTGAATTACTCATAGTTATTATGACGGCTCCAGCTGTCACTCAAGCAGGTAGAAGATGAACTAAAACCAGTCCAGTAAGTTCTACCGGTTTCCTATTTGGGTCTGTTCCTCTTTTTTGAATATGCAGCAGAAAAAAAGCACTTAGAGACACATTCACCGTTTAACAACAGTGTACTTATGAGTAAAGAAACAAACAAATAAATAAATAGAGTTAGTTAAACGGCAGAATCGCAGTCTACTGGGCTGTTCTCACATATGGGTCTTTTCAGATGAACCGAACTGAGTTCTGTTAAAGGGAACCTGAAAGGGAAACAACTGAAAATAACCTCAGTTCTTATTATAGTCGGAACAGCCAGATCAGAATTCATGTGCCCATAAAATGATCTATACAGCGCCCCAGTGTAGGGAATAGTGATGAGGGACTATCTGTCCCCTATAATATTGATCTATAGTGCCCCAGTGTAGGGAATAGTGATGAGGGACTATCTGTATCCTATAATATTGATCTATACAGTGCTCCAATGCAAGGAATAGTGATTAGGGACCATCTGTCCCCTATAATAGTGATCTACACAGTGCCCCAATGCAGGGAATAGTGATGAGGGACTATCTGTACTCTATAATAGTGATCTATACAGTGCCCCAGTGTAGGGAATAGTGATGAGGGACTATCTGTCCCCTATAATAGTGATCTATACAGTGCCCCAGTGTAGGGAATAGTGATGAGGGACTATCTGTCCCCTATAATATTGATCTATACAGTGCCCCAATGCAGGGAATAGTGATGAGGGACTATCTGTACCCTATAATAGTGACCTATACAGTGCCCCAGTGTAGGGAATAGTGATGAGGGACTATCTGTCCCCTATAATATTGATCTATACAGCGCCCCAGTGTAGGGAATAGTGATGAGGGACTATCTGTCCCCTATAATAGTGATCTATACAGTGCCCCAGTGTAGGGAATAGTGATGAGGGACTATCTGTCCCCTATAATAGTGATCTATACAGTGCCCCAGTGTAGGGAATAGTGATGAGGGACTATCTGTCCCCTATAATAGTGATCTATACAGTGCCCCAGTGTAGGGAATAGTGATGAGGGACTATCTGTACTCTATAATAGTGATCTATACAGCGCCCCAATGCAGGGAATAGTGATGAGGGACTATCTGTACTCTATAATAGTGATCTATACAGCGCCCCAATGCAGGGAATAGTGATTAGGGACTATCTGTACTCTATAATAGTGATCTATACAGCGCCCCAATGCAGGGAATAGTGATTAGGGACTATCTGTACTCTATAATAGTGATCTATACAGCGCCCCAATGCAGGGAATAGTGATTAGGGACTATCTGCATCCTATAATAGTGATCTATACAGTGCCCCAATGCAGGGAATAGTGATTAGGGACTATCTGCATCCTATAATAGTGATCTATACAGTGCCCCAATGCAGGGAATAGTGATTAGGGACTATCTGTCCCCTATAATAGTGATCTATACAGCGCCTCAATGCAGGGAATAGTGATTAGGGACTATCTGTCCCCTATAATAGTGATCTATACAGCGCCCCAATGCAGGGGATAGTGATTAGGGACTATCTGCATCCTATAATAGTGATCTATACAGTGCCCCAGTGTAGGGAATAGTGATTAGGGACTATCTGTACTCTATAATAGTGATCTATACAGTGCCCCAATGCAGGGAATAGTGATTAGGGACCATCTGTACCCTATAATAGTGATCTATACAGTGCCCCAATGCAGGGAATAGTGATTAGGGACCATCTGTACCCTATAATAGTGATCTATACAGCGCCCCAATGCAGGGAATAGTGATGAGGGACTATCTGTACTCTATAATAGTGATCTATACAGTGCCCCAATGCAGGGAATAGTGATGAGGGACTATCTGTACCCTATAATAGTGATCTATACAGTGCCCCAATGCAGGGAATAGCAATTAGGGACCATCTGTACTCTATAATAGTGATCTATACAGTGCCCCAATGCAGGGAATAGCAATTAGGGACCATCTGTACTCTATAATAGTGATCTATACAGTGCTCCAATGCAGGGAATAGTGATTAGGGACTATCTGTACCCTATAATAGTGATCTATACAGTGCCCCAGTGTAGGGAATAGTGATGAGGGACTATCTGTCCCCTATAATAGTGATCTATACAGTGCCCCAATGCAGGGAATAGTGATGAGGGACTATCTGTCCCCTATAATAGTGATCTATACAGTGCCCCAATGCAGGGAATAGCAATTAGGGACCATCTGTACTCTATAATAGTGATCTATACAGTGCCCCAATGCAGGGAATAGCAATTAGGGACCATCTGTACTCTATAATAGTGATCTATACAGTGCTCCAATGCAGGGAATAGTGATTAGGGACTATCTGTACTCTATAATAGTGATCTATACAGTGCCCCAATGCAAGGAATAGTGATTAGGGACCATCTGTACCCTATAATAGTGATCTACACAGTGCTCCAATGTAGGGAATAGTGATTAGGGACTATCTGTATCCTATAATATTGATCTATACAGTGCTCCAATGCAAGGAATAGTGATTAGGGACCATCTGTCCCCTATAATAGTGATCTACACAGTGCCCCAATGCAGGGAATAGTGATTAGGGACTATCTGTACCCTATAATAGTGATCTATACAGTGCTCCAATGTAGGGAATAGTGATCAGGGACTATCTGTATCCTATAATATTGATCTATACAGTGCTCCAATGCAAGGAATAGTGATTAGGGACCATCTGTCCCCTATAATAGTGATCTATACAGTGCTCCAATGCAGGGAATAGTGATTAGGGACTATCTGTACCCTATAATAGTGATCTATACAGTGCTCCAATGTAGGGAATAGTGATTAGGGACTATCTGTATCCTATAATATTGATCTATACAGTGCCCCAATGCAGGGAATAGTGATTAGGGACTATCTGTCCCCTATAATAGTGATCTATACAGTACCCCAATGCAGGGAATGGCAATTAGGGACCATCTGTACTCTATAATAGTGATCTATACAGTGCCCCAATGCAGGGAATAGCAATTAGGGACTATCTGTACTCTATAATAGTGATCTATACAGTGCTCCAATGCAGGGAATAGTGATTAGGGACTATCTGTACCCTATAATAGTGATCTATACAGTACCCCAATGCAGGGAATGGCAATTAGGGACCATCTGTACTCTATAATAGTGACCTATACAGTGCTCCAATGCAGGGAATAGCAATTAGGGACCATCTGTATCCTATAATAGTGATCTATACAGTACTCCAATGCAGGGAATAGCAATTAGGGACTATCTGTACCCTATAGTAGTGATCTATACAGTGCCCCAATGCAGGGAATAGTGATTAGGGACCATTCTGTTCTAGTTCTCTAATGCAGGGAACAGTTATTAGGGATCGGTTCTCTGTAATAGTGTTACATACAGGTGAGAGGGGAGGCCCTTAGAAACGAAAGAGAAAGAAAAAGCGAGAGTTAAGAGAAAGTGAAGGTGTCGTGTCGTATGCGTGGGCGTTACCTGCGTGCGAGTCTCCGGAGCTGTTCTGCACACTCGTGGTCAGATTTCTGCTGTACGAGCTCCAGGATGTTCATGGTTCGGTGAAAATGACCACAGGATAAACTCACACTGACCGCTGTTTCATGTTTATCGCCCGTCAGCACCCACACCTTAATCCCAGCCAGCCGCAGAGCCTCAATCGTCTCCTGGACCTTCTCCTGCAGCCTAAACACAAACACGAGACATCATCCTAAGCTTTCACCTCACAAGTGAACAGAGAGAGCCTAGCAGCTGTCTGTGAACAATCGTGATGAATGAAGTAATAAAATCAATTACCGTAAAAACATTTTTCCTTCTCCTGTAAAGTTACCATACAAGGTGTTTCCCTTACAGTAACAAAATGAACCAATTCAGCTGTAATATCAAGTTTCAGTTGTAGCCAGGTGCCTCATAACAATGGTAATTATTGAGGGGCACTTTAAAAACTTAATCTACCTACAATCCTACCTATAATCTTTCTTTGTATGTATTGCACTTGGCCCCACTGTACATGGACCCCAAAGACAAAAACTATATAGTGATCCAGTGATTAGATGCTATTTTGTCCCAATAAGTGTTCCAAGTAGTGCTCCAATGTAGGGAACCGTGACTAAGGACCATTTTGTCCCAATAACAAAGTTCTATACAGTGTTCCAGTGCAGGGAATAGTGATTAGGGACCTTTCTGTCCCAATTAGGGACCATTCTGTCCCAATAACAGTGTTCTATGTAGTGCTCTAACGCAGGGAATAGTGATTAGGGACCATTCTGTCCCAATAACAGTGTTCTATGTAGTGCTCCAATATAGGGAATAGTGATTAGGGACCATTCTGTCCCAATAACAGTGTTCTATGTAGTGCTCTAACGCAGGGAATAGTGATTAGGGACCATTCTGTCCCAATAACAGTGTTCTATGTAGTGCTCTAACGTAGGGAATAGTGATTAGGGACCATTCTGTCCCAATAACAGTGTTCTATGTAGTGCTCTAACGCAGGGAATAGTGATTAGGGACCATTCTGTCCCAATAACAGTGTTCTATGTAGTGCTCTAACGCAGGGAATAGTGATTAGGGACCATTCTGTCCCAATAACAGTGTTCTATGTAGTGCTCTAACGCAGGGAATAGTGATTAGGGACCACTCTGTTTTAGTGCTCTAATGAAGGGATTATTATTATTCAGGGAGTACACTGCTATCAGTTATTCTTTTTCTATACTCAGAAACTTAATTGAGGGGTTATTTAAGGGGTGCACACTGCATTTAGTGCCTCCAAAACCGTGCAGCCCAGCCACAGAGAGTCCCTGGATCCCACACGGAGGCAGAGATGTAGCACAGCTCTGCTGCAGTTGAGAGCAAACTGACAGGCAAGCGAGGAAAAGAGAGAAATGAGGAAAACACATTGGAGACGAATGACTTCTCAATTTGCACAGAGCCTCTCTGAAGATGAAAGACTGTGAGTGCGGTGTGCATGTGGCGCTCCTGCAGCACCCAGCCTGCCACGAGGCAGAGTTAACGAAGTGCAGAGTGAAGGATCGGGCAGATGGCGTGAACTGGCTTCACAGTGTGCACAAACACAGACACACACAGCCAAAAACTAGCTCAACTTGATAGGCTGTAATAGCAGCTGTTCTGGAGCTGTGGGAGTGTACAGCAAAGGGCTACCTAGATTTTTCATTTCAGAGTGAGTGCGAGAGAGGAAGCAACGTCCCAGAGACATTTCTATAGTGAGGTGGACCACCACTAACTAGCCATCTTCACTGTGGTTACCACGACCAGAGAGAAAAATAATTCGAATTTAAACACAGCGCTGTTGCTGACCTTGAATTGACCATTGAGAACTTATAGAGAGGAGAATTACACTCTGCAATGTCTTCTGGGTTTCTCAAACTCCAGAGGGCGCTCCCAAGTTGAGTCCAAAATGAACGGGTTAAGACGTATTTAAGCAAAGTCATAGTTTATAAATGCTTAACCATTTTTAATTTAGAATACATTCTGAACACAGAGCAACATAAAACATCACCATCCCTGTTCCGTTTTTAAGAGCTTTTAAACTCGAGTTATAGGGGTTTAAAACGGCGCCTCATGTACGTTCATGACGTCAGTGAGCAAGAGCAGCTGATGAGCTGCTCTAATCACCAACCAATCAGTACTCAGTAGCAGTAACACTAACCAATCAGCTCTCAGTAGCAGTAATGCCAACCAATCAGCTCTCAGTAGCAGTAATGCCAACCAATCAGCTCTCAGTAGCAGTAACACTAACCAATCAGCTCTCAGTAGCAGTAACACTGACCAATCGGCTCTCAGTATCAGTAACACTAACCAATCAGCTCTCAGTAGCAGTAACACTAACCAATCAGCTCTCAGTAGCAGTAACTCTAACCAATCAGTTCTCAGTAGCAGTAACACTGACCAATCGGCTCTCAGTAGCAGTGACACTAACCAATCAGCTCTCAGTAGCAGTAACACTAACCAATCAGCTCTCAGTAGCAGCAACACTAACCAATCAGCTCTCAGTAGCAGTAATGCCAAACAATCAGCTCTCAGTAGCAGTAACTCTAACCAATCAGCTCTCAGTAGCAGTAACACTAACCAATCAGCTCTCAGTAGCAGTAACACTAACCAATCAGCTCTCAGTAGCAGTAACACTAACCAATCAGCTCTCAGTAGCAGTAACACTAACTAATCAGCTCTCAGTAGCAGTAACACTAACCAATCAGCTCTCAGTAGCAGTAACTCTAACCAATCAGCTCTCAGTAGCAGTAACTCTAACCAATCAGCTCTCAGTAGCAGTAACGCTAACCAATCAGCTCTCAGTAGCAGTAACACTAACCAATCAGCTCTCAGTAGCAGTAACACTAACCAATCAGCTCTCAGTAGCAGTAACACTAAACAATCAGCTCTCAGTAGCAGTAACACTGACCAATCAGCTCTCAGTAGCAGTAACGCTAACCAATCAGCTCTCAGTAGCAGTAACACTAACCAATCAGCTCTCAGTAGCAGTAACACTAACCAATCAGCTCTCAGTAGCAGTAACACTAACCAATCAGCTCTCAGTAGCAGTAACGCTAACCAATCAGCTCTCAGTAGCAGTAACACTAAACAATCAGCTCTCAGTAGCAGTAACACTAACCAATCAGTTCTCAGTAGCAGTAACACTAACCAATCAGCTCTCAGTAGCAGTAACACTAACCAATCAGCTCTCAGTAGCAGTAACGCTAACCAATCAGCTCTCAGTAGCAGTAACACTAACCAATCAGCTCTCAGTAGCAGTAACACTAACCAATCAGCTCTCAGTAGCAGTAATGCAGATCAATGCACACAACACATCAGCTAATTATAAATGTGACATATGAATATTATAGAGCTTTTTAAATGAAACAGTAGAAGCCGTATCGCCCCCTACGCTTCCTGTAGTGTATTACAGTCTGTCAGAGCGACTGTGTGGATCATATGAACATTATAGAGCTTTTTAAATGAAACAGTAGAAGCCGTATCGCCCCCTACGCTTCCTGTAGTGTATTACAGTCTGTCAGAGCGACTGTGTGGATCATATGAACATTATAGAGCTTTTTAAATGAAACAGTAGAAGCCGTATCGCCCCCTACGCTTCCTGTAGTGTATTACAGTCTGTCAGAGCGACTGTGTGGATCATATGAACATTATAGAGCTTTTTAAATGAAACAGTAGAAGCCGTATCGCCCCCTACGCTTCCTGTAGTGTATTACAGTCTGTCAGAGCGACTGTGTGGATCATATGAACATTATAGAGCTTTTTAAATGAAACAGTAGAAGCCGTATCGCCCCCTACGCTTCCTGTAGTGTATTACAGTCTGTCAGAGCGACTGTGTGGATCATATGAACATTATAGAGCTTTTTAAATGAAACAGTAGAAGCCGTATCGCCCCCTACGCTTCCTGTAGTGTATTACAGTCTGTCAGAGCGACTGTGTGGATCATATGAACATTATAGAGCTTTTTAAATGAAACAGTAGAAGCCGTATCGCCCCCCTACGCTTCCTGTAGTGTATTACAGTCTGTCAGAGCGACTGTGTGGATCATATGAACATTATAGAGCTTTTTAAATGAAACAGTAGAAGCCGTATCGCCCCCTACGCTTCCTGTAGTGTATTACAGTCTGTCAGAGCGACTGTGTGGATCATATGAACATTATAGAGCTTTTTAAATGAAACAGTAGAAGCCGTATCGCCCCCTACGCTTCCTGTAGTGTATTACAGTCTGTCAGAGCGACTGTGTGGATCATATGAACATTATAGAGCTTTTTAAATGAAACAGTAGAAGCCGTATCGCCCCCTACGCTTCCTGTAGTGTATTACAGTCTGTCAGAGCGACTGTGTGGATCATATGAACATTATAGAGCTTTTTAAATGAAACAGTAGAAGCCGTATCGCCCCCTACGCTTCCTGTAGTGTATTACAGTCTGTCA